>NW_010162004.1:0-33279 GCF_000695765.1 Mesitornis unicolor | reverse complement strand
CAGCATGGCTTGGGCAGATGGCAAGGGCAGATATCCTTAGTAGCAGCAGGTGAAACTCCAAAAGGACTCACATCAGATCAGCCTTGCTTGCCATTGCTACCCAGCAGACTCAGCACTCATATAAAGTTTATCCGTATTACCCGCGAACATTATCAGATTTCTGTATTGAACTATTAAGACAAAAAAGTACATGCAAAGACTCCTCATAATCAGGTTACTAAATCTGAATGGTTTTTCTCAGTCTCCTCATCGAGTTACACATTATTCATGCCTGCTTGGATTTTGGGAAAAAGTAATGAAATTAATCTACTACATTTTGGCATAGTGGGCAGTTTTGAATGGCAGAGTTCTATTCCCTCCTCGATTACTGGCAGCATAGCCATAGCCTAAAGGCAAGGGTTTCACCAAGTCCTCCCAGGCTTTCATGTCAGCAGTGCAACTCTCTGACTTGAAATCTTACATGTAAATGCGTAATGGGAGTTGGAGACAGCAAACAGGTCTGTATCAGATAGTGCAAAGGCTGCAATTCTGCTCTGTTCCTGCAGGCCTTCTGATGCTAGTAGAAAATTACTTCAGAACAGCTTCTTAATTTGTTAATGTGCTTTCTAAGTTGAGGCTGCTCCCATGCTTTGCATGGGGAGAACAGGCACGCATGTACACATTGCCCGTAATGTGTTTTGGAGGAAGGGATGGTGTGTCGTTCTCTTCATCTTCTGATCAAGTTCTAAATCTACTGTGTGTGCAGTGCACAGTGAGAGTTGTGTGGTGATGGAGCTACTACAGAGAATGGCCTGTGCTTTAAAAAGAACGGCCTTTTGAATTGTCATCAAGGATGCTAAGGGGCTCTGCTGTAAAAAAGCGTATTTGTATAGATAAAAATGTAAAATGTTACTTTTCTGTTATGCTCAGGAAATAGACTATCCTCAATATTTATGGACTGTACACAGTTGGGTTTTTTTTAACTGTTTCAAAGTTTTCAAAGTGTATTTGCTCAGACTTGAATAAATTAGTTTGAAGATTGAAGAAAAAAAAAACAAACTCTAGTAGCCCTCACATTCCTTCCAGGACAGAAGGCTCTTCTCTGTATTATTTATTTATTAGCCTTTTTTGAACAAAATTTAGCTTAAATGAACTCTACTAGTAGTTCTCCATTGACTAATCTCTTTCAGTGCATCTCCAAAACTGATGCTGAATACCAAATGTAAAAATCTCAAATACCTTATTGTTACCACTAAGTTTCTTCTTATTGCTTTCAGAGCAGTAATAAACCAGTTCCTTGTTCTTTTACAAAATGTGCTTATACTGTAACTACAATGCATTTGTCCTCTCTCAAAAGAATTCATATAGATCTATTGTCTAACCAGTCATTCATAAAAACCTTAAAAATGCATCATCCATGAAAGAAAAAACCCACAACTTTTACTTGGAAGAACACACACTGTCCAACCCAGAGATGGAGAAATACATCAATTTAAGCTGCAAGGCTATTGAGAAGAGGCCATATTCCCCGAAGAAGAGCATCCGCTTTAAATGTCTCAAAAGTTTCAGTCAGACAAATATTTCTGAACACAAAACTGTAAATCCGAGTATTTGAGAACTTCCAGTGCTGACAGCATGTAGATGATGGTTGCCTAAGGAGGATTATTTGCAATGCCTGTTATTAGAAGTTGCAGGCATGACATTTTGTTCTTCTACCATTGCGCAGGCAGGCATTTAAAGAGCCTTTTAGAAATCTCCATATATGTATATCAGTCTCAGTTAAATGAACCTGGTCTATTTTGGTCTGTGCAAGAAGGCTCGTAATTTAGCAGCCAGGAGTCACCATCCTGCTCCGAAATCTGTCAGATAGAAGCAGAAGGAAAGAGATGAACGTTTCCTATCTGCACCTTCCTTTTCCAACCTTACCAACTCCAACAGCTTTCCCAGTCCCTCAGTTTGCAGCCAGGAGACAGACAAGTATTTCCACAGGACTTACAAGGTGAGAGGCAGGGCTGCGTATCTGATAAAGGCAAACAAATACTGGGAATTCAGGAGAGGAAAAAAGAAGTTTGCACTCATCTGATTTTTAATATTTACCTCAGTAACTGGACCATGATACAGGCCCAGTTTTATTTCATGCAAAATAATCTGCTAAAATGTGATACTATTTACCTGACATCTTTACACCAGCTTACCATCAACACTTCAGAAATAGATCTCCTAGGTTAAATTGCTCTGCATTGGTTGGCACCTGCAGCAAACTTAAAAAGCTCAGACTTTCAAAGCACTCTTTGTGTTTGCATAGGAAATGCCACAGAATAAACTTTCCATATTAACCAGCAGAGACACCAGGTCAGGCTGTACATCTCCTCTTTCACTCCAGTTTGGCTCCTCTATTGTCCTCTATTCATCTTCTCAATTCCACTCACGATTTCATGTGTTTCTATTACATTCTTTCCTTATAATTTCTTTTCTAGTCTGAAAAGACAGTTTACCTAATTGCTCTTTTTATGAGAGTGAATCCACTTCTTTATCCAAACAGGAAAATCTGCAGCATATCTAAACATGCAAAACACCCTCCATAACCATCTTTTTTTTTTTTAATCAAAGTGAGAGAATAGACTGGAAAGCATCATGTGAGAAGTTATAGTGGTGTATCTGGAGACTTTAGAAAGTAAACTATATAGATGTAAAATTAACATGTAAACCTACAGAAAAGGAGGAAAAGAAACAGCAAAACCCCAGGTGTGTTGGATTTAAGATGTAGGGAGGGAACTATTTCACTCTCCATTTCCGGAGCAGCACGTGGTTTGGGGCATTACACTTCAAGAATGATTTTGGGACAGTCCCAAATAGAAGAATGGTGAAGAAGCAAACTGTGTATGGATCTCTAGAGACATGCATTTGCAGCATATCCAGTTGCAAATGAAGATTTCGGTATACAGTGGCAATGAACCACTTAAAGATGCGCATGTCTTGAGAGCAAGACTTTCTGGAGAAGCCTTTGATACAGGATCTGCAGAATTTGTCACCTGGGCCTCCCCTTGCAGAGGACCAAAAGCAAAGCAGATGCGAGTAAGGAAGATGGAAGCTCATTTCCAGGGCTTAATACGATCACAGGAAAAAAGGTGATCTGCCACAGAAATGTTACAATGATTAGGAAAAAGTGATAAATTCAACCTGTTACGTGACAAAAATTGTCAAATGTGAAGAAAACAACTAGGCTGAAGTGTCACTAGAAAATATTGGCAAGAAAGAAATGAATTATAAGAAACACAAAGCTGAGCAGCACCATGCAGTGAAAATTCAATCCCAATTCTATAAAATGCACAGCATCAAGTTAAAAGATAACAGTTCTGAGGTTTAGTAAATGGCTTTGTAGCCTTGTTGCAGTCTGGGCAATATCAAACAGAAACAATAACAGGAATGGCTGGTAGAATACAGATGTGCAATGCACAGCAGGAGCACCAGCTCAATCATTAGCTAAGATATGTTAATGACCAAAAGAAATGGGAAGAAAATTATAGGGGACACTTGTCATTACAGAGCCAAAGAAATGTGAATTTAAAAAGTGGTCCTTTGAATGTGACGAAGAAGTTGAAACTCACAAAATGTATTTTATCATAATTAATTGCTGTGTAAGAAATAGTGTTTTACAAATCTCAGAGCAGAGGGTTTGCTTGTTTTAAACACATGACCACATGAAACAGAAAAATTGCAGGCCAGTAGTTCCTAAATGCAATAAGCCGTGTGCGATACTCAAACATTAATATTTCTTGCGGCTGACTGTCACAGCCTCACAGGTGCTGGATGACCCAAATGCAGTCAGTGAAGGCAGGAGGTGGAGAAAAGCTGTCCTCCTGCCTTCAGAGGCTGAAGCAGTGTCCCACCACAGTACTGTCACAGCAGAGGGGAGATAACAGCTTAGACGTGTCATGATACTAACACTCAAAACAAGTTTCCATTTCACTTGCTACAGTTTTCGTGAGTCTGAAACAAAAATCATCTTCTGTTCATTTGCTGACCATTTCTGGCAAATAGCAGCAGTAAGAAGAACAGTCACAGCTGTGAAATGTGAGAAAGTAGAGCTAACACTAATGCAAGAAAGAAAACCCCACTACTCTGTGAAAGGGAAGGATGTAAAAACAAGCTCCCAGAGCTTCTTTTACATTTGTTCTGACGCACTGCTAGACTTGCATTTTAAGCATTCCTTGTGTCGCATTCACAGTCCTGTATGAGAAGTAAAGCACCAGATCCCAAGAAACTAAACAAGTTCAGCATTGAGCATACCAGTGCCTGGGGTACCACCCTATTGTGGGAACAGGTTCAGGCTGGCTTTCTATACTGGGTCTTAAAATCTAGGTAATGATAAATCTCAGCAGATCCAAAGGACAAGGAAAAGACTGCTTTTACAACAGCAGGTAGCTTGAGCCAACACGAAAGAACTTCAGGATATGTAAACTCCAGGCTATAACTACTAGAGGTTAACAAGAAGTCAGGCTTTTCTCAGGCTGACTTCTAGCACACACTAAAACCTTTGAACGTGACCGAATCCATTTACAGAAAGCCTGATAAGATGAATTCTGCCAATCTGAAAATCAATAAAAACAAATGACAGCTATTCCCGATAGAACTAATTTACCTTGCACACATAATCAGAGATAATGTCTACAACAAGAAGCTGAACCAGTGCACATGCTGGCCAGCTGCCCAGACCGCTACAGAGTTTTGCACCATTACGCAACACTTTTTGTGGGTTCATCAACACCCCAAAGTCAGCAGAAATGCAAGGAGAGATGAACATACTGGTGGTCAGCAGAATGAGATCCAGCATCCTCAGTATTAAATGGCTTACATTTTTATTCTGAATTCAAACTCCTTTTCACCATGCTACCAGTTGGGCTTGTAAGCATGGTGCCTCTTCCAAAAAAAAAAATAAATAAATCTGCTTTTCAGGAATGTTTACTGTACAGCTCCCCCCAGAAAATCATGAAAATGGTTAAAATCTACAGAGTTTTTGATGTCCATTTGGAATACGAGTTCAGAGTCAGCACAGGGCACTGAATCCTGGCAACACTTAATTGCTGAGGAGCATTGCCAGACAAATGGGAACTGGAAGGGCTGTGCTTCTGCTGTGACATGCAAGCCTGGGCAAGACCACAGAATTGGTAGCAATGACTTTACCAGGAGCTGGCCACAGATTTGATTTTCATTCTAAATAATAAAAAAGCACACTTTTGACATCAAGCAATTATTAAATACATGCAAGTAACCACACCAAAAAAAAGGATCATGCAAAGTTCACATGAGCAAGAGCCTATCACTGGCTATTTATTTAGTGACTTTCAAGGGTGACTATTTTTGCTTTAATTTTCTTGAGTTGCTGTTTGCTTAGTGAAGATGGTTGTTAGCAACTGCAGTAACTGTACTTTTTATCATGTCTCTGAGTGTAGTGAAGGCAGTAATTTCCATCGGGAATTTTAAGGTGAGTTTGGAATAGGAGAAGCCACTCCCACAAAGTGAAAAGTTATTCAGAGAGAAACTAACGTACCGAAGCCAAGACAAGAGGTCCAACAGACAGAAACGGCACAGCTCTCTGCAGAAGTCAGTGGGGGGGCTTTGTATCCAAAGCACATTCAGGTACTCTGCAAAACAGGTCCAACTGCCTTGCATCTTTGCCCAGTGTCAGCTGTCATTTAAAATACAATGGTTTCTAGCCTGGAAAGCAGCATGCATTGAATCCATCTGACCCAGAGAAATTCAAGCTGAGAAACCAGCACAGAGAAATTGGAGCTGTCCTGGTGTGGTTTCTACTTCAAAGTTCATCCGCAGTCAGCAGAGCCAACGCTGTTGAGGTGCTCTGCTGACAGCACTGTGCAGGAAGAAGGAACAATTTCATCCTGAAGTTGGATTTGTCTACTCTGCATGATGTCTCACTCACCAGAAAAGATGGACCATGGGTTGGCTTTAAAGGCAACAGAAATCAATGGCATTTTACTAGTTAGCTACAGGGTAACAGCACATACAGAGCATTAAAAATTCATGAGCATTTTGACAGGATATGTCAGCATCCTGAGCAATAAACTGAAGCATGCTTCTGAAGGACAGCTCTTCCAAGGTCTAGATAGGCATAGAGCTGGAAATTTTACAGATGCACATGAAGCAAGGCAAAAAAATTAGAGTACTAATGGGGCAGAGTTCTGGAAGGGAAAGTAGGTCATGTAAAGCTGTTTAGAAGCAAATAACCAAACGTATTGTTTATGCAGTTACTTATGCACCGCTTGCTTTGGAGAGATAAATGTATCTACCTTTCATGAGGCCGTGGAAAGGACAGGGTGAAAAAGAAGGAGAAAAAATAAATGTAATATGTATAAAAGGATAATTAAATCAGCTTTGCAAAGAAGTCTCACTCTGCATGCCATTCCCTGCCGCCAACACCACCCTCATTTTTTCACTCAGTACCACATCTGCAGGTCTTGGGCATACAGACCAGGACATGCCAAAACCATGAGTTCAATTCAAAGGAGTTCCACAAGATGCAGACATTTGCTTGCAGCATCACTGCCATACCTTTCATGACCAAAAAAATCCCGTTCTGCAGATTATCCGAATTTACATGGCTTTTGGCCAGACAGCTTCCATGGTTGAGAAACTGCCTCAAGGCTATTGAAAAAGTAACCCACCTTTATCCACATTTAACACATTCTGGAGACCATTTTCTACTACATCTTAAGTGTATTTTTCCACTTATGATTTCTTACCTGAAGAGTTTTGACTTTTCCTAAAACGTTCTCCTGTGACATTGCTTGGATGGCCTGTTCACTCTCTGTTCTCCCATCAGGTATAAAAATACTATCATGGGAAAAAGCTCTACTGCCCATAGAATAATGGGGGGACCTGGAAAAAACAGTTAAAAAGTAATTAAGTACAGCAATTAATTTATGAGTGACCCTTCATATCACAGGTGCTCTGCTGTATAGATTTTTCCTACCCTTTGCCTTCTAGATAAAAGCTTTGAACATCCTCAGAGAAGCGGTATCCAAAGATTTTCTCTTATCAAAAGCTTAACACATTATTTCTTCGCATACAGTTTTCTTCCTCAGAAGAACACAGAGCAAGGTGTTTTTAACAGCCATGTTGAGCAGTTCAATCGATTTTCCTTAGAAGTCTCAAGCCTAAATGTTACTTTTAGGATACAGGGCAGATGATGCTGATGATGCATACATGAACAGACTGCATATTTAAGAAAGGCTACTTTGGGGCTTGGGGGGCATTCTGGGGGAAAATGATTGCTTTGGAAATTTATGCCTTGTCTCACCTAGAAAATGTTACGCCGAGTGGAAAGCTAGTAAAATATAAACGTGAAAAATGCTACAGCAGAAGAAAACTGAACAGAGAGGTCTCCTTTTAATAACCTATGGGCAATGCTATGGAACCCATTTACAGCTTCAGTAAACAAACAATCTAATGGAAAAAGGTAGGTACTTTTTATACCAATCTAACACACACACAACCTTCTACGTGTGATAAAAACATTATAAACAAATACTTCAGTAAAGCCAAGGAAGATGATACTGCCAGAGAGAGGGATAAGAAAAGCAACAAGAAAAGTTAAAGTCTCATATATTTAAGAAAATCAGCACATAATTTGCTCACTCTTATAAATTATATTCATTGTTTATTAACTGTTCAAAATGTTCCTATTCATACTTTGGAAAAAAAAAAAAGCTTGCAATGTATTTTTTACATTTTTATCTCATTTTTTTTCCTGGGGTATGAAAATAACCTTTTTCAGTAAAAATTACAATCTTTACTTACCAAGAAAGAATGTTATACAGGTTTACACTAACCTTTTGTAACTGATTAAATGATAGGCTACTGTTGGCTTTTATAACAAAATTTCTTACAGGGAATTTGAGAATAATAGGGGAAAAAAGCCGCCCACAACCTCTTACTCTCTAGTTTATATTTAGAATACATTTGCACTCACAAAATAAGTAATCCAAGCTTTTGAGGAGAACACATACAGCTCCCTATATAATTTCATTCTCCATGCAAGCACAGACTAACTGAAAAGCTATTTTTTTACCCAAAATTAATACTTGAACAACATGGTTCATTTCCAACAAACCAGCACGCAATCAAGCACAGAGCTGGTCAATATCTCATAGCATTTTTAGCCATCAAAGAGGAGGAACATTTAAATGATGCTAAATTCTATTTTAGATTTTTTTCTTAAACAAAACCCACAACTTGATTGCCTTTGGCTGCTAAAAGTAATACACCTTCTTTAGAAACATCTTATTACAGAAACCATGAAAGTGTATTTTTAAACCCTCTTCTAAAAAGGTTTCTGCACCAAATTGTCATGATTCAGCCTGTACACAGAGCTGTGGTAAAATTGTGTGTCACTGGAATACATCCACCTTCCTTGGCTGTCCAGCCATCAGCTCATGAACCACAGTTTGAGAAATGCCCCTTAAATAGAGACAAATTCCTAGCAGGGCTGGTGTGTAAAACGAGTGGTATGACATGGAGCTGAGCCAACCACGTAGGTCTGCTTGAAATGAATGCTCCACCGCTGCATACAACAAGGTGGGTATTCACAACCAAAACTGAGGGGAACATGCAAAATTTGATAAACTAGGCCATGCCAACCCCTCCTTCATTTGCATTGCTCATTCAGTACATGAAGAAACTGCTGGAGATGCAGAAGGCAAGGCCAGCGGGGGTTTATAGTTTGGTATTTACCTCTGAAATGAGAAGAGATCTGAGGAAGCATAATCCAGGTCATATTATGCTCCAGAGAGGATCCTCTCTCAAAGATTTTTCCAGCAATACTGTGGCTCAGACACTTGTGGCTTTGTCTTGCAGCTATTCACCGTGCATACACCACCACTCTCCCCTTTTCCTGTCCAGTGGGTTGGCATTCTCATACTTAAAATTAGACAGCTCATGTTTATCCCTGTTGTTTATTACAACTAATAGTAGGCAAGGGTTGCAACTCAGGCACTAAAGTGTACAGTGACTTGTTTGCAAGTCATTCTTGACCTTACTAGTGAGTCTGTTAATTAAGTTAGCAACAGCCAACATCCTGCTTTTGAAGTGAACAGGATTGGCTAGCAGTTCAAACCCTCAAAATTCAGCTGACCAGCAGTGGGGATGCTCTGGCAGCAGTAACTGCCTGATCTGAGTCCCTGAAATGGGAGAGACTGCTGAGGTCAGTGCTGGTGGACTGCCTAGGACATGGCTAGGGATGAAGATCTTCCCCATCCTGCTACAGATCTGAGGATATCTTTAGTGATCTCGTTTCCCCTCCTGGCTATGAACCAATACAATGAATCTCTTGACTGTTTAAGATGCACAGCACACCAGCTTTCGGCTATGTGCAGATCTGGGCTTATGGCTACTGTGATCAGACTTAAATGTCATTTAAAGCTTCCTTTGGGACACCAGGTCATGTGAAACAGCTTGGGAGCTTCATGTGACCTGCAATGGCAAGGTCATCACCACTGTAAGTCCAATCCTGCCTTCGACAATTGCCCACAGTGGTGCCGATGGCAGGTTAGGACCATGCTAAGCATCTCTCTGATGTTCTCCTATTCACCAACTGCTTTCAGTTTAGGCACTTCTGCATTACACAGCATCATACATTTTCATTTCATAGAGCTGAGCCCAAGCATATTTGAAAGTTTTTGTCAGCTTTTGTTTTCTTATTAACTTCCTACCAAAACAAATGTACTCCAAATTGTCAGAACACATGAAACATTTACAAGAAATCCCACAGTGAATTAACCCAAGATGTCTCTCTACTGTATCCCCTCAAAAGGCTTTGCAGATATAGTGGATATTTCAGAACTGGGTGACTGAGCAATTGTGCTAGCCCCATGTCCAATAGCTGGTAAAGATATTTTAAGAACTTTGCTTAAATGTCTATGTAGGCTAACGTACATTGGAAAAAAACATATTCACACATTGTAGTAACCTAGTTTCATTTACAGGCAATTTTAAATAGCATTTAAGGTGTTTCCAGGCTACTTGAACGTTCTGAAAGATCTCTCATTTTACTCCCTTGGAGCCCACAATCCTTTCAAATCCTCCCAGCTGTGAGTTTGAGAGATTGTATCAGAAACGCTTTTTCCACTCTCCTCGTGTTCTACTTTCAGAAAGACTTAATTTCTTTTAACTTGTAATACAGTATGAATAATTGAGCTTCTATAACTGCTACCACCATTCCCATCTCTGAAGATTTTCCCAGAAGCCCTTATACAATAACATCCTCCCAATCCACAGCTACAGTAGCCTGCTCTTCAGAAAGCCCTCCCCTCAATTAACAGGCATGTCAGCACCAGAAGTGGCTTTCAATAGATTCAGGATGTGTCAGAGACCTGGGCCATGGTTGTAGCCACGGCTGAAGGTATTGAGATGTGGGAAAACAGCGGCATCAGTTTATGAGCACTTCTGTTGATAATACTGACGGTGACACTTCAGAGGCTGTTTGTGCTGAAAATAATTGAATCATCATCTGACTCACTTCCAGAAATCTGACTGAATTAAATGAATTATGGATGTGCTATAACAAAATACAAAGCACTTTTAGTGAATCCTTAAAGGTGGTCTCTCTGACAATGTGTTGCAACCCAAGTATCATGTTCCAGCTTCAGTTCCAGTATACAAATTTTCAAAATTAATTTTCTCATAGTCAAAGCAAAGATAAATTCCATCTATTCCCAGAGGGTTTTTATGCCACATCTGTGTCCCACTTCAGATTCCTGAAGATAGGTAGGAATATTCAGTTTCTCAGCAAAACTAAGAACATACGTTTCACCTTTTGTTATTAGGATAAAATTCTCAAGAACTACTACAATTTTAAGAATGTATGAGGGGTTCTTTGAAAGCCGTGGGCTTTGGCACAAAAAGAGGGCACCAGTATACGTCTTTATCTTGAGGGTACCTGAAGAGCACAAAAGTACAGCAGAGCCAACCATCCCACAGGATATTTACAATAATGAAGCCAGTAGTGTCAAACAGGTGGGGAACAGAGCAAGACATGGAGTACTGGGACCACACCACCTCCTGACTCCGGACTCTTAAGCCAGGTTTAACTGTATTTAGATGTAAAAGGAGTTGCACCAAATACATCTCTCATCCCTAACTAGCTTTCTTCTGCACAAAATTAATGTTTCTCAGACTCTCTGTTTAACTAAGTGCTGATAAATTTATTCCCCTCGAAAGGGAAAGCAACTTCTGCTGTATTCAGACTTCTGGAAGAATCTCAGGTAAAACAAATTACATAGATACTGGCAATATCAGAGATCTAATGTTTCTATGCATGAACTTGGCAGAGCACACACTGGCTCAAACATCCATGCAGTTGCAAGGCCAGAGAGCTGCTGAAGAGATTCGGATAACTGCAGTTTGGACTTCGATCAGCTCATTCTGCTGTAGGACTGCACTCTTAAGTACATCGGAATGTGTGCAAGGGTGATACTGCACAGAATAGAAGGCTGGGTTTACCTTGGTACTGATGGCTATTACGTTTTAGACCCCATTTTTCTCCAGAGCTACTTTTCCTCTCAAAGACAAATGTGGGGTCCTTAAAAAAGATTTGCCAGCAGGGAACACTGAGACCTCAGCTCTTGTATAATCCCTATCAGTGCATTACTGTAGTACAGAAAGCTCACACCACCAGTTGCCTCTGGTGTGCCATAAATGTTCTTCCCACTCTGATATTAAAGAGTTAGAAATAGAAACTGGAAAATAAAGGGAAGGAATGAGTTGTTCTGTTCTTTCATGTTTGTAGAGACTGTCTCCAAAAAAACCCCCAATCTCATGACTTTCAGTCTCCTAGATTTCCACTAAAAAACAATTCTGTAATCATTAGAGAACAGAGCCAACTTTTTAACACTAAAAAATTCACAAAGCAGGCAAAGCAAGAACAAGTCTGTCTTAGCCAGGTACTGACCCTTAGTATAATCCCTTCAGAGACATCTGAGAGTCACCGCCCAGAATAGTGGCTCAGGGAAAAGACAAGAGCAGTGACAGGATGCCTTTACTTAATGCTTCAAAAAAGAAATCTGATTCCAACACTTTGCATATCCCATCAATGTCCCCAGGGCACCTAGAGATGACAAACATGAATTGCATTTTCTAGTCATTTCAGAGATGCATTAACACTGTAATAGAGGAGAATGGATTGTGATTCTGAGCTTTATTTTTAGTGTCCTCTCTTTCATCTGTCATGCTGGAATGTAAGTTTTGGTTCTTACTCATGTCTGGATGGGGATTATTGTCCATGCTGCAAAATAACTCTGAGTTATAACTCAGCATAAGCTTCACTGCATTAACAAACCCATTAACAGGGTCCTTACAAGCTAAACAGCCAAAAGGCAGATTTTTGTAGCAGGGCACTTGGAGGATTCTTTTTCATAAAGTAAACTTAGGGATTATTTCTGTGCTCAGTCAAAAGATGTATCTGTACTGCCTTCAGGAACTGCCAAACCTCAGGGCACTAACCCTGGGAAAACTGCACGGTCCCGTTGTTTCGTCTCAACAGAGTTCCACTGATGCCAATGAGCTGTTTTGCAGCCTCTATGTTAGTAGCCCTGCTCATTTCAAAATCAAGCAACATTATCTTCTACAAAGCCAATAATCTAACTAAAACCATGATCATGATAAAAAGTACTCATGGGAAGAGTCAGGGTCCTGAGTGCACTAATAAGCATCAAAGGTCCCTGACCAGCCTCCCCTGGGATCTTTACCTGCACACATAGGTCCAGGAGCTCCATTTAAGATCACAGTTGAGGCTTTTGGTCCATGCCTGAGGAATAAGGTTGGTCTCCAGCTCCACCATGACCGCACCTGGCCATGAAGCACCTAGATCCAGACCTCAATTTGCAAACTGATTTCTTGGCTTGCTCTTGGCCCTGCTTTCTCACTGTGGACCTGCAGGGTGATCAATGGATCTGACCCTGACCTGCAGACTGACTTCCTGGCTGAGCTTCAGACTACCTTATCATCCAGATACTGCCTTATCTGTACTTCTGGTTGGACCTGGCCACCATCCCAGGATCAGTCCTGCTTGCCTTGCTTAGATACTGTGGGACTGGGCCCCATGTGATAGGGGCGCCTAAGCTGCTGTGGGCTCCCCCTTGCTGCCCTACTTGCCTTCCCTGAGGGAGCAGCTGCCCTGCTCTTGTTGCTTTCTGGAAAGAAGGTAATGGGGTGGGACGAGATAGTTCTTGACACATTAATTTTATGTTACTATTCACCAACTCCTCCAACTTCAGAAAGTCTCAGCATGCAAAGAAAGGTATCACCCTGTTTTCCAGCAATTCTGCAAGTGAATCCCTAACACAGCTTGAGGATTGTGGACAAGTCACCAGTTGTTATAGAAATATGCAGACTAGCGTAAGGAACAGGGCTCTAAATCATCCAATTTTCACACATGGCCTGGCAATCCACTGCGTGCGACACTGTTCTATCAAACAGCAGCGTATGTTTATGCAAAATTTGCTCTAAAATATGGCAAAACGTAGAGAAAAGGAAGTGAAAAGTCTAAGTTAGCCTTGGCAGGAATAAGTGGTATGTAGTGACTGCATTTAGCTTATAAGGAAGGAAAGAAAGAGGAAATAAGATAGCATGTTACACTACAGGTGACAACTTTGCTTGGTGCAGGAGCCCAGCCGTAGAACCTACCAGCTGCATAAAAGACAGTTGCCATGCAGAATCTACAAGGAAATAAAGTATATGAAGATGAGGAGGGGGAATGCAATGAAAACATACGAAAGGAAGACAAGCGAGAAGAGGACAAGTGGACAGTAGGGGAGCCTAATCTTTCAGGAAGACTAAAGCAAGACAGCATTGGTGGTGGAAGTGACAGAGTTTAAAATAAAGCTGTGGGATTACTGAGGTGAAAATTAAGTTAGTCATGATCAATGGTTGAGGATGAAAGACAGGCAATAAAGGAGACAGACAGCAGGACCTGGTATAAAATGATGATGGCTGTTGAAGATAGAAAGCCTACTGAAGAGTTTCAAGATGATACATAAACTGCAGCATACACAATGAGGCATCTTTGCACTCAAATAGCAGCTAAAAAAGCTAAGTAGAAGGCATTTAGTGCAAATGTCTTGTAAGTGATAAAAGGGCAACAAGTGGTGAAAAGTCCTAAATCACATACCTGAGAACAAAACTTCTGGAGCACAGACTTGAGCAAGTTGGTAATAGGAGTGAGGACAGCAAGAGCTGAGTTGTTAAGAAGGGGTAAGATCAACAAAAACACTGAGCATGATGTTAGTCTTATATTTGGTCAAGGTACCTGGGACCACTTCAGGAAAGTTCTCCTCACTCCTCTGCCCTGACCACAAGCCACTTGGTACCTGTTAGAAATGAACACTCATACGGTGGTTGTGGCTCCTACTCCTGTGCTGCTCAGCTGCAATATAAATTACAGAAAAGGTGAAACAACTCTGATTTCACCAACACCTGTAATGAATCCTATAAAAGGATCCATGCAAATGAAGAACTGGAGAGAGCAAAGCTGCTCTTTGCCACAACCTTTTCTGTCCTGGAACACCCCTTCATTCCTGCAGTATACCTTGTAACCCAGAAAAAGAAACTTGTTCAACATGGATCTGTGTCAGCTGATGTAAGTGAGGAAAATACAAGCACGCTTTGTTTCTAAAAGCATTCACAACGTCCCTGTGTTGCTTTGCTCTCCTTGGGCTTGAAAAAATACTTACTGAAATTAGAGTGCTGCTAAAACAAAGGCTCTGGGAGAAGGTGAACACCATGCACCACTGCACCAAGGCACTCCCCCTGAAGTCAGGAAGGCACTCAAAATGAGGCAATTACAAGGCAAATTGGGAGACTAACAAAATCCAATTGTAGAAATTAGGCTAATAAGCAAAAGAAAAAAAAAAATACAAGCTGCCCAGTGTATGAAAATCTGCTATCTTGTGGTAGTGATTGAAATTTTCCAAGAAGAAACCAGGACACTCCCCTGCACCGAAAACACAAAAGCCTGTGATTCTCTAGGTCTGGTCATATTCATGTTTAGCCAGCACCTCCAATTCACAGGGATTTCATAGGTGTACTAGCAGCTAATAAACCAAAACATCAAATAAAGTTTTCTTATTCCTATTTTAACAAAGCAGATTCTTGTAAGTTATTATTTATAGGTTGCTGGGTTTCCCTCCTCCCCACTCTCAAATTTAGAAATGGAACAGCTCAACTGGTGGTGAATCATTTTCATGAGATGAGCTTTAATAGTCATGCAGAAAAAACAATACACATACATTAAAAGCTTTTAAACATGAGGTTTAAATGATTGAGTTGGAGATAAAATCAGGACTTTACTGTATGAAGATCTGAAAATATAATGAGCTGCTTTTGGAAATTTTGGGACAGACTATATGACAACAACTATTTTGGTACGTCCACTTTATAAGAGTCCATCTAGATGAGATGCCAAAAACGGACTGCACCTGGGGATCAAGCCTTTAGTGAAATCCCTGAGATGGCCTGGTGCAGGAACATGAATCTTTGTGTCCTGCTGCTTATTGTCACCTGCACCAAATTTGATGTTTGCAGGTAGTAGAGGAACACTAAGAAAAGACAACCATAATATCTGTCCTACTCTTTTCACTATCCCTCACCAAAGCAACGTGGTAGACACCGCTCACGTGAAGCACATTACCTATTGAGAGGATGTGGAAATGTGAGCTTCAAGGTGAACGTGCCAACAGAGCAGGGGCTGGGACTGCTGAAGAGGCAACACAACGTCCAGGGAGAAAGAGACCGAGCAATTCCTCCTGATCGCTATTATTTTTTTTTGCCTTATTCAATCAATCACCATATATTCTTTCCAGGTACATGTCAGGTAATTACCTGAGCAATAATAAAAGAGTCACTTGAGAGATGAGGAAAATATAATTACATTCATCTTTCAGGCCAGTCTCTATGACGACGAGAGTGAATGCCATTGATCAGCAGTTAGTAACGAAGGCCACATTTGACGCAGATGAGCTGTTCTCATTCATATGAAATACAAAATGAAAATTAAATATTCAGAAACTAAAATGGAGATACAAGAGATGAATAGTAGCAAAAAAACTGTATCACCTCCTAGACCCGACTTATATAATATGCTGCTATTGGAGGACTGGAAGACCACAAATACCTGCAGAAATTCCCAGGATGAGTGCTCTGTTTAGAAAAATCAGATGAATAATTTTGTTTTCTGAAGTAAATGCTCAGCTGGGAACAATCACAGGGCGGCTGAGCACTGAACAAGCCTCTCCTACCTCTAACTTCTGTGAAAAGAAGCACAAAAATGCAGGTCCCAGTCCGCATGCTCCAGAAGAACCTGCATTTTATTTGACGTATATATTCTCCCAAAGCTGTGATGTTCCTGCTGTCTGTGTATGCACAAACCTAATATAAACTGCACTCACAAAGTTCACACAGGCTAAAAACAGACAATGTCAAAAGTACACCTAGTGCTGCTTTTTCTTTTTTTTTTTTTTTTTCTTTTTTTAATTCCCCACCCCCCTTTTTTGTATGAAGATAGAAGTTAGAAAGGGACTGAAACACTGTGGCTTTCTTGGCATTATTTATTGCCGTCATGCCCTTGCTTACAGAGGACCAACTTGCTTACAGAGGACCAACTCTTTGCTTTGCAACTCTCCTTCTATCAGTAGAGAATTCATAAAATTACTCCCCCTTATCCTACACATCCCATCATTTGTTTAGGCCTTCTGTAGACTACTTTCTCAAATTTCAAACCATTAAAGAGATTGTGATTTAGCCATGTTGATACCTCCTGATACCTATTCTCTGCCTGAAAATCTGTGCTTGTGCCCTGTGCACCTATTCAGGCACAGAATTCCAAATTAATATAAATTCAAAATTTATACATTACAGGTCAAACATCTCTTAGATGAACAATAACACCTGTCTGGAATTTATTGCCAGTACCACAACTCAACTGACTGATTAAATCTTGATCACATTATTTTCCCCTCTAAAAATACTTTAAAGAAGTATCTACTAAGAAACTTTCTGTGCAGATGCCCCATGCCATGGAAGCGCTGGCCCTGCATCGCTGTCATTCTTTCCACCACTGCCCTTGGCCTCTCTTAAGTAGAGAGAAGCCAAATTTGCACTATAAAAGCTGATGACTGGTATAAAACCACCATGCCCTTTCTGCCTTCAGACTGACTGTTGCATTTGGACTCAGGTGTAAAGCACTGATGAAACAGCCCAAGCCACCCAGCCTCTAACAAAAATTACCTTTATCCTCTCCCCAGTCCTTCTTTGCTTGTTTTAAATGGAAAGATTCACTCGTGGCATTGGCAGGCGGATGGCCCAGAGAAATTCAGGAGACTTCCATTCTTACCAGGAGACAGCCACACACACAACCTGCAGCTCCACACAGATGAAATACCTGATTTGGCGCTGTGTCCTGCTTTGCCACCCTGGGGCCTCCCCCCTGGGAACTTCCCATCACAAGCAGTAAAACTCCGGATGCAGCCTGGGAACACACCATGCTCCTTGCCCCAGCTTTGGTCCATCAAGGGTTTATTGCTTATTTTGCTTATCTATATAGCCTAGTAATGAGAACTGTAAAAAATACTTGCCTTAAATCCATGTGAAGCCTATCTTTGAGTGCAGACACTGGTCAAATATTACAAAAAGTACTGAAAGATTTTCCTTCAGCTCTGCATATGCCTAGTTTATATTTCTAGAATTGAAGTTTCCTGGCAAGATGACAGGATGATTGTCAAGGAAAGAGAATTTTGAAGTTCTGCTGGTAAAACTATCAGAAACCAAACTTTGTATTTGCAAGGGAATGCTTTTGGCTTCTACAATCATTGCAGAAGAAGTCAGTGCAATTATACCATCTCTCTCTGAATCAAGTGGAACAAGGATACAGCTTGATTAGCAAATAGCAACTTTGCTTGTCAAAATGAGAAATTTCCAAAGAACGAATACATTTGGAGAAATCACACTGCTTATGCACATGGTCCTCACAAGCACAAAAGAAGCTAAATTCATCAGCTGTGTAGTAACTGCTGTTTAGCAAAGCTCCCCCAGGCAAAGAGCTAGGTGATTCACGGTCCAGTCCCAATAGCAATTAATGCTGACACAGGTTCAGCAAATGCTGAGCAAAGTTGCTCATGAGACAGGAAATGTCTCATGCTTTCTTCTTCAGTCATCCTCAGCATATACAGAGAACTAAGATCTTTAGGTGATTTCTTCATAATGAGGATGACTTTATGAGGGTGACCTGAAAACAGTCTTACAGGGATTATGCAGAGTTTGTTGAGCATTTACAAACAAAAGGGTCCCATTTCACAGACAGGCACATTCAAGAGACTGAAGTTTGCCGAGAGACTTTTCAGTGCTGTCACACTTGATCTTAAAGACCTGACAGGTTTACTTTCAGGTCCTTTGAAACATTCAGCCCAAGTAAAGACTCCACTCTCTCTAAGAAAAATGTAATTCCCTGCTGCCATCAAACCAGAATGACAAACTTTTTGTAGGGCGTCACACAGGTACCCTTTCAGGTATGTCATCACAATGCTTCCTGAGTGTCAACCATGACAAATAAGACAAACATAAAATGTTAGAAAGTGCCAAACCATAGCCTCAGAACAGAAACTTCTGGAGACTTTAGTGAAGCTCCACAAACACAATTTAACTTGTCTTGTAATAAGCACTTCTATCTCCCAGCTCACACAGTTAGGATAGAAAGTTAATGAATATAGTTTTAACTTTGTAAACTCAAGAAAGAGGGCAATATAAAAATGGGAAAAGGAATTCCAGCAGTTCACAAGGCAGGGCAAGACAAATTGCAGTAGCAAACCTCCCACCTGGGAACTGCAAAACAGCACGGATGAATAAATAGGTTGAAGTGTGCATACATCAGGATACCAAGCAAGTTATTTGCATCTGATGATCCATGAAGCATCAGTAAGAAAGTATGGACAGGCAGATCTCTCAGGCTGTGTCCAACTTAGCCAGTCAATCTACACCACATGCAGATTACCTAAATTGCTCCTGGTATGTCTGCATCACCCAGTTGGTGCAGCCTCCATTAGAGATTCAGGCATTAGCTCTGAGCAGGCTTGCAAGCCAATCCACTAGAAAGTGAAACACTAGCTTAGGTCTTGGAAGCGTTACAGATCTCTTATTTAGCCTATACTCATTTATTTTCTTGTCTCCACCTTCCTGAAGCAGCTTTCTTCCTTAATATCTTTTCAAAATAATAACCTCCCCCTCTGCAAAACAAAAAGTCCATATGAAACACCTGCAGATAACAACGTAATTAACAGGCTGATGAAGAATATAGCCCTAGGAAGGGAATGGGAGCATTCCTGAACTTTCATTGCAAAATTGGAACTTCTGTGAAGCTTTTCTATATATACAGCTACACATTCTTAAAGAGTTTGAAGCAGATGCATTTATAATACTACTCAAGATTTTGGTTATATAAAGATGCTACTAGTTATCTGTATTTGCTCTGGCCCATTTCTATATGAAAAATAGAAGGTACGGTAATGTATTTACTGACAGATAACTTGTAAACAACTGCATATATTATTTTACTTGACTTATCTCTGCATTCAGTGCATGAACATTTGAAATGATACTAAAGGCAAAAAAATACAATCGATGAAAAGAACGCTGCTGAAAACAGAAATGGGCAGGAAAGCTAAGCTCCCCAGAGCAATTTAATGCACTGCACTGAATAACCGTGCTTGCTGTAAGATGAGCAACGTGGCAAATACTACCGGCAAACCGAAAATTATTATCAAATCTCACCCACATTTGCACCATGAAGCCTGACGGGGAAACAAGAGTTTTGATTGAATATTTCTAGCAGGCTAAACCAGAAGCACCTCTCAAATCACTCGTGCAGAAAGAAATGTTTCACTTGAGATGAGTCATGGGACCCTTCACATTCGCTAATCCCCTGGGATTTAAATTGTGCAGTCTAGTTTATTCCACTAGAGACTTACATTTAATGACCTTATTGACTATAAAAATTAATATGTTTACTCATGCAAGCATTTCACAGTCTCACAAGGGTCTGCCGCATCTTGAGTTCACCACTGAGGAATGGGAAAAGTTCCCATTTTCAGTTATGCTGAATGGGAAATTTCCAGTATTGATATGGTGCCCTCTGTTTTGCTCTTGCTCACTAGTTTGCTCTCGAGGCAAAAGGTACTGTAACTTCCATAGCCACTTGACATCATGCCACAGGCAATGCAATGCAATAGAAGTCAGTCACATCTCCATCTACAGTGTGGCTATGCTCAGTCTTGATTTTTGTGAAAAGTTGGGGCGGGCAAAAGAGGTGCATAATATTGCATTGCACCTAGAACTTAGGAGAATTCTACAGAATGGAAAAAACACCCAGAAGCTAAAAAAAAAAGAAATAAAAAATGAAACTCTCATTTTCACAGCTATGGATTGCATCATTGAAAACACTATGCAGGGTGATGTATCTGATACACATTTCTTTCTTGAGCAAAGGAATCTGGTTTTGGTTTTTTTATTTAATCCTTTAATGTTTTTTTGCTACTTTCATACATCCCAGTGCAAACAGTTCCTTTTTCCCAAAGAAGCAGCCTTTGGCCACAAGTGAACTAACCTCTCTGAGACTTTCAGTTGGAAAGTGAAATAAGTATTACTGATGCAATTAGTTTGTGCACCAAGTCTTGGTTTTTTGTTGTTGTCAGAGTGGTGTTTTTTGTTCTGGTTTGGTTTGTGTTTTTTCTGTTATGTTTCTAGCTAGGGATTGCTGACTAGTTAACTCTCTGCAGTTTTATTCTCCCATCATTTCTGCAGCAAATTCTCATGCTCTCCTCCTGTCCTCTCTTGTCACTGGAATAGGATCTTATTTTCAGGTGCCTCTCTCCCCCTCTCTTCCTTCTTTTACTCAACATTCAGTTCAGATCAGAATAAAAGCATCCTGTTTACTGACCCAATTGCAACGCAAAAACTGTATAGGATAGACTTAAATAGGATGTCTCCATCCTGACTCAGAGATACCACCTTGCAGGGAGAAGTACATAATAAAGAATCTGCAGCAGCCAGTTCAAGTTTCCCTTTCCCCAGTTTTAAAAACACAGATGCCATGAGTACCTCTGCTCAGGTGTTCTGTTAAACCATGGAGCTGGATTCAAATTAATTTCTGCTTCACCGTGGGATTTCTGATTTAGCAGACTGGCACATGTACCCAACAAGTAATGTGAGCACAAAGTGAGATCTCAGGGTGTATGGCAGCGGGTGTCACGTTCAGAGGAGGGACAGAGATGCACATGCTTTGTAGGCAGCGTACAACTTGCTACCACTCAGCCGAGGGAGAATTTACATTTGATTCCACTAAAAGCAGGGAGAACAAGCCTTGTGTCTGCACGGGCCAGCAGCAGACGTGTGCACTCACCTCAGACCAACATTTGGCTCTTCATCGGAGGAGAAGGTGCCGTTGCAGATGTTGCCAAAGGAGTGGCTGGGCTTCAGTTTGGCTTCCTCGCAGTCTGACACGGGCTCTCTTTTCTTCCTCTTGCCGAAGAGCTTCTTGAAAGGCTGGAACTTGCCTGCTTTTTTCTTGTCTGCGGATTACAAGACAAACAGGCACGGGGCTGAGGGACGCGGTGTCTCAGCAGGGCTGGCAAGCACGCACCACAGTGGCAGGTTCAAAGGAAGAAGGAGGTCAAAGAGCAAGTCACCAGCCTGGAGCAGCCCGGCACTCACCATGTAAATGCAGGGCTGCAACCCACTGCTGACGCGTCACGTTTTTCAAAGGAAACGTAAGAGCATTAAAACATCTGCTCTTGGGTTTAAGGATCTGCTTGGAGGTATCAGTGCAGCCGAACATTTGGGTGACGAGAAAGGATAATTTTGTAGAGCTGGAATTTATTAATTAGTTATGATTTGAGGCTCACTTTTTTGGCTTTACACCACACTTCTGATTTGACTTTTTCACCAGGAGACAAGCACTGCTTTGGTCACCCCACTTCAGCAGGTGCTTGAGCCTCTGCCTCAAATTAAAAGCAATTGAATATAACTTGCTGTATTTTACTTACATAGCCTTAGAACTAGACAAATCGATTTGCAAATGAACAAAGAGAACAGGATGAAGTTCTGTTGTTTTGCTGCTGTGTTACTTCAATTTACATCCAGCTTTATACCAATGAAGTCAATACATTTTTCTGATTTTTTTTTCTCCAAGTTAACTGAGGACAGAATTTGACCAAGCATTTCTTCCATGAGACGCTTAAATTTTAAAAGCTCAACCAAAAAAAGCACAGCAAAAAGACAAAACAGACATGAAGACAGGAATAAGAAATTAAACAGTTAAACAGAAAAGCCCCAACTTTTATTCAACTGAAGACTGAAGAAAATAAATGTAGCTTCAAACTACTTTCCCCACATCTAGTAAAAAGAAGTACCAAGAGTTTCTTGTTAACCATTCCCAAGAGGAGGTTAATTTCTCTGGCTCGGGATGCACCAAAGAATTTCTAAAACATTGTAACTGTCAAAGAGATTAATTTCTTTTCTGTCTCTACTTAATTTTGCATTGGATCTACTTAAACAAGCTATTTAAAAGCAAGCAAACAAACAAAACTTTTAGCTTCCTATCATAATCCAGTTTGAGAAGCACCATTGAGATCTGGCTACTTTCAGTGACAAGTGGTTTCCACACTAGGATGGTGCCAGCGAGCCCGAGCTGAACCCAAGGGTGGGATCAAACTTAGATAAAGAGAAAGCAAGCTACTTTGTGAATCTATCTGTACTTGATTACAGATGAAGCAGGGAACCTAGACTGAAATCATAAAGTCAAAGATGCAACAGATGATAGTAATTCTGCATTTCCTTTACAGATCACTAAGAAATTTACACAGACATCATTCCTCTCACTGGGCAGTCAACACACATGGCATTTGTGCAACTTCATTAAAGACCACAAGGCATTCCAGTAGCAGCATAAAGTGAAAAATCTGAACTATGAACCTCAAATTCAGCCTCAACATTGTTTTCTGTCCAGAATCCCTGGCTCACGATGAACAATGAGGAAAGCAACAACCCCTGAAGCAACAGTTTTACAAGTGTAAAAGTAAAAAGGGGACCGTACTCTCCCTGTCCCCTAGCTCTGCTTTCCATAAGCTGACCAACTCACAACATCTCCAGACAGACAAAGTGCTTGCTGCTATTCTGACACAAACTCCTAACAGTCAGGTAGGCAGTCATGTAGAGAAAGAGAGAAATTATTGCTTTAGGCCAGAGCTGCCTCAGCCCTTCACACACTTCAGTGACTGCCTGCAAAAACCCATAAATCAAATGGTAGAGCATACATGAGAGGAAGCATCAGTACAAGACACAAGACTTGTGGGTGAAAAGAGCTGTTCCCACCATTCCCACCTTGCCTGCTTCCTCAGCATTCTTTGAAAGGGAAGACTGTGTGATGCCATTTCTGCTGGTTAATGTAATTTACTGCATAAATCAGTTAAACTCCAGCATTTTTAAAAAAGGTTCTCACTGTGTCATTCATCCACATTACCCTTGTCCTCTCCTCTTTTGGAAGACTTCAGATATAACTGTGAATTACCTCATCAACTCCAAATCTACTGTACTGATTCACCAGCTATGAATCTAGGTGTTGAACAAGTAAGACAGGTCAACACAGCTTTCATTTCATCAAAGTGGGTGAAAGCCAACATGGTTATCTCCAGCCAAGATCTGCTTTTCTTTATGTGATTTAATGTGTCCCTTAGCTGTTTCCCCACTTCATACCCCATCATCACATTTTCTCATTACTAAGTGTGAATTATTTAAATTTGGCTTTGTGACTCATTGCAAAATCAATGCACACCCTTCCCTGCACAGGCTGCACATACTCTTGCCCATCCTGACAGTGCAGAGAGAAGGAGCAGCCAGCCCTTCCAGGCTTCTAAGGAGGCAATGCCTGACCGCTAAGGCAGAGTCTATTTATGTAAATTTTTCACAAGATCTCATGGAGGAAGATGTGGGACGATATCACCTTACAGGTAAAATGCTTCTATAACAGTAAAACAAGCACAAAAAGGAATTCAAATATTGGCAATGCAACAGACAATGCCCTGCACAAAAGCCTTTCGAGTCTCTACTGCTGCAGCTCAAACATGACTCGTCCCCCCTCTCTATCTATACTGCAGAAAGAAAAAAAATAGGAAAGGCTGAAGACTGGGACACCCAATGCTGTGAGTTGTGTCAAGGACAATTCCTGAGATAGCCAGGAAAGAAGCCTGCTTACACAGGCCATTTGCTTCACTCCTCAACCACTCGACTGGGAATCCTACAGATCCAGCCCCAGAAGAACATGGGAAATCAGCAATTAAACCTTTTTCCTGTCTGTCTGACAAGCCCCTCTTGTTCAAATCACTGCAACCAGTTAACAGTAAATCAGTTTTGAATCACAGAAAAACATGAGGTGTGAAGGCGACAGATAAACAAGGTTGGACACACTAGCTAGAATAACACCACACATATGGCAAACGCTCCCTTCTCAACTTATTCCAGAAGAGTAGCAGAGCAGATTAGAATAATCTTTAATCTGTCATAGGATTTGTCAGCTGCACAAAGATATGCAACGCCGAACACAGAGCCAGTCACAGCGGAGAGCACTGGCATCGCGAAAGCGGCACGCGGTCCCTCCATCCCTAACGACAGAGGAGGGACTGATAGGAGCAGCTACTCCTGCCACACTCTTCTTTCACTTTAAGGTACTCTCCACAAAAATGAAGGCCAGTGCAGTGGGTTTTACTGCCACTAAATCAGACACAGCCTTTGGACTTCTGCTGCCAAAGCCTTAGCAACACACCAGCTGATAAATCCCCATAAGGTAGCTTGTAGTTAAACTTCTCAAATGTCACCCAAATCCATCAGGATTCCTAGGCCGTGATGCCTTTCAGAAACTGCACAGAGACCTCAAGACAAGCACAGGTCAAATAAAGATTTAACTACCACTCTTACAGAGGGAAGAGATTTAAATGTTTGGAAAGAGTGAGCAATGCATCCCAAACAAGAGGCACAATGCACGGGTGAGGCTATGCCACTGGATGGGACAGAGGAGATGTGAACACCACTGGAAACATCTGAAAAATAATTTTCAAGCAAAGCAAACTCAACATGAGAAACAGAAAGCCTCACACAATCACGAAAAAGAGACCTAAATACATAACAAGGTATTGGTTCCTTGCCGCTTTACCTCCTTGCTGCAGTGCTGGGGGCACTCACAGTAGCATGGGTGAGAAAACCTGTGGGGAGAGACCTCTCTGAGCACAGATGACCGAACAATTGCATTGGCTGGTGGGTAGGAAGACGATTGTTGAGGAGAAAAATAAATAAAAGCACGATTTAGAGTGACTTCTTGAAGTTGAAGTTATCGTAGCCAAGATTTTTCAAATCTCAGTTTTGCAATGGGATTTGCAGAGATTTCACAGATATTTGTTCATTATGTGAAAGGCAGCACCAGCCTGTAATACCTGTAGTAAGAGATACTGCACAGGAGCTGCCTCCGAAATAATGTGTTCCTTGACAGTGAATTTAATGGCTATAAGATATGATGTAACTGGCTACAGTAATGAGGATATGAATTATTAAATTGAATAGAAATTTCTATCAGAAATGTAGAGAATGGAAATCCACACACATGCAGCATTAAGAACTGCATAGCAGGGAAAGGGCAGGTGAGTTATTAGGCTGTGACTGCAATACAGCAGCCAAGGTGAAAAAGGCAACTAAAACATACTGTTAAGAAGGTTAGTTGACTGACATATCTAATCACATCTCTATGGCAGAAAAGGCTGTTATGATGTACATGCCAGTACCAGTAATAAAAAAACAACCCTCACCTTGATTTTAAGTTAATGGTATGCTTATTTGCGCTCTTTTTAGAATAACTCGGGGTATTCACTACCATAAACACTGCCCTATTGAGCCCTGGGTTGGCCACGCATCTGCACAAAATTCTTCGCTTTTCAGGTCCCCACCAAAAAAGCCACTGTGCCTCCACCTGGCCCAGTCTGTTCTTGTAGGGCATGGAGCTTCTCCGTGCAAATGGGGGTTAGCGCTTGCCTCCAGCTTTGCCACCCACTCCACATCTTAGTGCATTAATTTCTGCTCGTTAATGCCAATACATTTGTGTTCAGAGTTAGGAGCAGCGCTCCCTGGAGAGATGTCTCCACTCCTTTGGCAAAGGAAAACAAACTGGGAACAAGAAAGAGGGGGACAGAACCTGCTCTACTTAACCATGTTCCCATGTTTTAAAATATGCGTGAGCTCCTGTACCTATTGTGATCCATTGTGATTTCAGTTGCCTGCATGACCTGCCCTCAGTCCATTGCCCTCTCTTCAGTAGGTAGCTAAAAAGCTAGGGTTGATAGTAGACACAACCCAGATATACAAAGCAGACACAAACACCAAGGAGCCCGAGGAAACATTTAAGATAACACAAAGGGAATAAAGATCAACACAAAAAAGCTCAGATTCAACAACATAACTTCCCAGCAATGAGTTCAAATGCGTGAGACACTGAGCGATAGCACATAATACTCATGAAGCGGACAGTATGCAATAGGCACATGCTGACAGAGATTAGATGAGATAATATAACCAGAGATGAAATGAATACCTGAGAAACATTACATGAAAACAAGATTGAGAGGGATCAAAGGCGACAAATTGGTGCAGCCACAATAGTCTCATGAAACACCTAGGCAAAGCAAAGGAAAAATAGCATGCCAATGCTTGCCTGTTTTTCCAAGAGTATCAAGTGATCTCATAAGAGATACTATTTCCACAGAGAAGATGAGCTGTTCTTGGATTACCTGATATAAACTAGTAATGGTACCTAAAGTATCCATAACACAGCAAGAACCAATCTTACTTTCCAGAAACGTCTATTTTCCCTTGCCACCTGCAGAAGCAAAAGCATTTTCATTAACAACAACTCATTTTGTCATTTTTCTTCTGCCCAAAGACTGCATCTTCCAAAGAAACCATATGCAGTCAGTCAGTCAGCTGTTAGGAAACACGTACGAACCAACATAATAGAGTCTATTAATGTTCAAACGCTATATAATATACTTTATCATCCTGAACAAGGAAAGAGCTATTTCAACACTTCTCTTGACACAAGAAGAAAGTAGCAGGGAAAGTAAAGCCTTATTTTACCTACTTCAAGGCAAAAGGACTTCACCTCTGCTGCATGAAGATTGGCACAGTGATCTTTAGCAGCAAGAAAGAGATATCAATGGAGAGGACGAGTAAAGAGCAGTTTAAGTGTTTAGATGTTGTTAAAACACAGTAGAGTGTTTAGACAATATTAAACAGAAGAACCAGAGCCAAGTAAATACCACTCCTATCCACTTCTTCAGTCTCATTTACTCTGGTAAGCATCTCACTTCCTTTCCTCTTTGAGCTCCTGTTTTCCTCTTTTCCCCATCTACAAATTAAAGGATTCCTAGCCAGTCTTTGCATTTCTGTGCCCGTTATTTTCATTAAGTATCACAACAAGTAGTTCTACAGCCTCATGTTCCTCACCTAACCCTTCATTTTGACACTGGCATCCTGCCTTCCTAATCCATCCCACTGCCAGCCTTGGGCTGCACCTTTGGAATGGGGAAGATGCTGTTCTATGCAGCCAAACCTAGCTCAGGGAGATCATTTTGGGAATGTGTGCAATAGGCACGGGACAGTGGGGACTCCCAGCAGGGAAGACAGTATGAGAAAGTGGGTACAAACTTCAGCAGCAAATGTTACTGGGGCCAAGGAGTTTCCTTTTTCTTTCCCAGTTTCCAGAGGAAAAGCCTCAGGTACAGGTTACGCTGTGAGTAGTCATGGGATTTAAAACAACTTGGGATGTACATGCTGGCCACAGTGAGAGCAGCTCGTGGAGTTCAGAGACATAAGAACATCTGCAAAAGGGTTCAGCAAATGTGATGGATGTTACTGAGGTGCTGGGCTGCACTGCAGAACATATGGGATAAGATAAAACCTATTTATAATAGCTCTGGGCTCAGTGATGCATGTGAGACTTAGAAAGGACAAGACCGCAATACCTTCTGATTCACCAACAAAACATTAATCCATTATGCAACAGAAGGGAGAAAGTCTTATTTTACTAGGGCAAGGCTTATTAACTAAAGTTGTTCAAGGAAGACCCTTTTGGTATGCTGGGTTTATCTGAGGTTTCCAGATCTGCATTAAACACTTGAGGTCAATAAAGAGATGTTGGCTCATTATTTCCTTCTCAGAGAAAAAAAAGTCATAAAACATGGGATTCCCTCAGCAGATTCATTTCTCACATGAGACAATTCCTGCTTGAAAGCATTTAAAACCTGAACCACTGGCTAAGTTGGAGACAGAAGGATAGGCCACCCAAAGGTGAAGCAACTTCTCTGAGGCCCTGCTGCAGAGCAGTCCAAAGTCCAAGGAATACAACCCAAACCAGCCAAACACCTTCCCGCTGCTCCTCCCCAGCTGCAGGCGGTCATTTGTACCTCCTCAAGGCTGGCACAAGCTGCTACAGGCGAAGATCCTTCACTCAAATCACTGTTACGAAGACCACTCCTGCAGGGGATTTTGTTACATGAACTGCCCTTTCTGCCCCTTCAGTCCCTAGAACAAGTCCTGGATTGCACCAGTCAACTTTTAGATACTGCTTCCCTTTTTTTTTTCACCAGTGAGAAATGGAGCATTTCATTCTCACAAAAACTACTGGCTTACAATAGGAAACATTAATTTTCATGAAGAGAGCATGAAACTTGTAGGCCAAACCTCTTTAGTGATAAGGCACAAGCGCTATCAGCATGCTACTGACATCTACTGATAAGACAAAGTTGAGAGGGATCCTGAACTCAAAGGAGAGCCACGTCAGAAAGACTGGATGGCTAGAGGATTGGGATAACAGAAATGAGAGGCAATACTTAAGTATTATGTACAAACTCATTTGTTAAGTCATATTGCTGAGGCATTTTTATAATAATTTGGCCCAAATCAGCTAGAAATGGGCAAGAAGACAGACCTGGTCACACCAGCTGATCACAGGATAATTATAAAACAGCACTATGATGCAACTACAAAAAAAAAGTAAATGTCATCCTATGGAAAAGGCTCCTGGAACTGACAGGGGTTACTAACTGAGTGGGTGAAGAGCCTACTGGCTAATATATCACAAGGTGCTAATAAAACTTATTAGCAGCTGGCTAATAAATCAAGGCTGAAAGCAAGCAAGAACATCCAATATATTTTGGATTGGGATTCAGAATTTTTCTTCTTTTATAAGAGAAAGAACAAACTGATACATTGCTGAGGTGTTTTGCCACAGAACAAATTCTTTCCTGAATGCCATTTAAGGCCAATCTGACTGGATAAAAATTTCTTGTCACTGTGCAAAACCAGGTCCAGTATTTCTGCTTTTGCTGCCTAACACAGACTGAAAACAGTGAAGACATACTGTGACATACAGCAGCTGCAAGCACTAAAACCACCAATTTATGGAGCACTTTCAAAGCAGTGTGACTACTCAGAACAACAGTAACCAATTAATGGAGAAAAACAGCAGATAAAAATGTAGTTTTTAAAAAAATCATTGTGACCAGCAAGAGTAAAAAAAGGCCTAAAGGGAATTTTTTTTACATTTTTGCCCAGTTTCAGTTTAATATACTTTTACAATTACAAACGTATATATGAATTTTACCCTTGCAATTCAGATGAACTGAAAAAATATTTTAAGCAGGTCAGATTAAACTAAGAGCGTAAAATTTTCATTTTATCATAGAATCATAGAACGATTTGAGTTGGAAGGGACCTTAAAGACCATCCAGTCCAACCCCACTGCCATGGGCAGGGACACCTCCCACTAGACCAGGTTGCTCAAAGCCCATTCAACCTTACTTACTTCCCAGTCATAAGGAATATCTGAATACTGGGTTGTGGTTTGGGGTTTTTTGAAACTACCAGTATTCTTTTTGAGTTTGAGCAGCTCCATGGATCACAAGGAAAATTATTATATATGTTCTAAATGCAAATCTAGCTGGGGCAAGGGAAGTGATTACTTTATGACTGACTGTTGTCTTTCAAAGTTCTGAGAGTTACAAAGTGATACAGAAAAGCCAAAGCTAAAAGAGATCTTATTCCAAGAAAATTACCAACCACTGCAGTGGAAACATTATTTTAACAATTTGCTCATTACAATTTATAAAGTTAAAGCTGAACAGGAGGCAGTGAATGCATCTCCCCTCCCTTAATTTGTCCAGTTGAAATCTCAGAACCTTCTCTAAATTTTGCAGTGAGTCAAAAAATCCCCTATTTGAGTGACCTGAAAGCCAAGTCAAATCTAAACTCAGGCTCAATGTGTCTAAAAGAATGAAAACATTTGTGATAATTTCTGATTTCACAGAATTAAAATCATGCTGCCATGGTTTACAGCTGAGAAAATCAACTATTTCTTAAGAAAAGAGCTGCATGAATCATGGCATTCAGGAATCCTCTGGACAATTTTGGTAAAGAAAGCAAAGACTGATGTGAATGCTTGCATGGTGAAAACCACAGCTAAGAGAAGTAGGGAACTGAGGTGGTTTTTGTTTTGTTTAGTGTTTGTTTCCTGAAGAAAGCCAGACCTCAACCACCTTATTCGGCTGGGCATGGTGGTCAGAAGGAATTGTGGCACTCATTCCCCAGACTGGCATATCACCAAAACATCACGGGAAATAACATCAGTCAGCAGCACAAGGTATGAAGAACTGGCTCTGTGTCCCCCTCCAAAGCTTGGAAACGCCAAGATCATGCCAGGAGTAACCTCTTCTCTGCAGAGCCAGGACAGGAGAACATCTCTGCTTCTCATGGCTCCTCTTCCACCTTCCTGCTGCACCCTCTCCATTCCCAACTGCTCCTCTGGGCTCACTTACTCCTTCTGATAAACAAATCCTCTTTGCACAAATTGACATTAATTGCAGCCAGATTAAGACTCAGGACAGCTGGCCTGAGTCTGTGAGTTTGCCTAGTTATCCAATATCTGCTTTCTCAACTGTCTGTGCAGCTTTCACTACATACACAAGCCCAGATTTGTCCCCACCCTCAAGAACACTGAGACATCCCCTGTTCTGTTCAGGGACAATACTCCTTTTAGCTGCAGGTCCTCAGAATACCTAAATATGCCAGACCTGGGTAAATCTTCACTGCAAGTTAGAGAGGCTTTTCCACTACTCATGTGCTGCTTTCAACTCCTCCTCCTGCTCCTCCACATTGTCAGCATCACAGCCACCCCTCCTGCAGAGAACAGTGTCGTACTGCGCTTTTACCTGCCCTGCTGACACACTGTTATTCCAGTCCACAGTGAATCTTCCTTCTGAGTGCCAAGGATAGATGGCCATTTCCACCTTTTCCTGAAATTGCCAATTTTTGTAACCTAGACTACTCTCAGCTTAAGGATGAAATTGGTATCTCTGTATGTAAGCCTGAATGTAAGCTCCACTGTAACAAGATTGTAACAGACCATGGAGATAAAACCACAAAAACTATCATTAGTATTAACCACCAATTATACAAGGATTGTATTTCAGACTTCAAAGCATTTTACAAACCTTAACTAGTCGCTCCTTATTCATCACCTGTCCCCATGTGGCAAGCAGGCACCAGGCTGAGAACAAAGGCAAATCTCAAACAACCTTTTATCAGAGCAGAGTCACAGACAGGACAGAGAACTCGTAGCTGCTTTTCAGCATCACCACCAGAGCCCTCAGCCTGGGCTGCCTTCACCACCCAGGCCGAGCACTGACGCAAGAGGGGCGTAAGACATTTTTCGTTATGGGAAGAGGAGCGTAAGTGTTCAGGTTGAAGTTCTGGAAGCTTCCTTAAACTCTAGATCTGCTTCAGAAAAGCAGTTTAAAATTGACTCAGTTCCTCATCTTGTCATCAACATAATAAAATATAAAGAATAAGGAGATTGCTATTATTAAGAAAGAAAGAAAAAGTCAGAAAACATACCAAACCCAACTCGATTTATGTATTTTCAGTGGAGCTCTTTCTATTTGGAGGCAACTGAAGAATTCAGCTGACCATGGTTTGCCTTTGTTTTCCAGAATTAAAACAGAGAAGCAGGACATCACTTGAAACACTCATTGACTGGAAAAATTAGTGAAATCTGATGAAATTTGACACTCAGACTTCCCTAGAAATATCTAAGATCTAAAAATAATATCTTAAGATCTAAGAAACAAAAAACTCTTTAATATTTTTCTTCTGATCTTTGCAAAACTAACAATATTCACTTCACACAATACTCAAATAGATGTATTTTGTCATCAGATTTATTTGACTAACACTGAATGTATTTATTAACATAAAACACTAATATGTAGAAGCTGAGTTATTTTAAATCCCAGCCAAGTAAGATACCTGCATGAACACTACAAATGGAAATATCAAGACAGGTTTCTGTATAAGATCTGTAGCATCGAAATGGAAAAAAACAAAGTACTACTGTGATGCTATGTGAAATCTCCCCTTATCCATTCTATTTCATGATGACAGAAGAAAATCAATTACTCACAAAGAGAGAAATTTAAAGAGGAGAGAAGAAGCAGCCATTAAAAGATGATACTCAAGCATTTATAAACCTAAACATTATTCTAAAATAATTCAAATGTAAGACGGCCCTTGCACAAATGAACAACTCTTTCTGTCCCTGAACTAGGACAACCAGACATTTCCTTTTAAAACATTTTCTTTCCTGTAGGCAGTGGGAACAAAGAAAATAACCTATTTCTATTTTCATGATGTTTCAGTTCCAGGCAAGGATTTGCCAGGCCAGGATGTGACTGATCAGGCTAATCACCATCTCACTGCGCTGGGATTACAAAGCATTATTGCCACTAAACTGATGAAATGCATCAAATTTAGCATCACAAAGTTGGACACAACTAAACTTCACTGAGAAAGGAGATAGTGCTTTCTCTCCAACACCACCTGCCCTCACTGGAATTTATTTACTATTTACCATGTTCCAGAATGCAACAGAATGAAGGGGACTCAGGTGGCCAGGCAAAACATGAAATTTCCTGTGCTGGTGGAGATGGTTAAACATAACTACTGCCAAGGAAAATGAATGCATTGTAGATTCAAGGCTATGATATCAACATGGACCTTAGAATGAAAAACATTTAAGTGCGCAGTTCGTAAGCCTTTGAAGGACACAGAGAGCGCAGGTAGCATCTGGACGAACGGGTAGTGAGGTGGACTACG
>NW_010162003.1:0-357 GCF_000695765.1 Mesitornis unicolor | reverse complement strand
CGCCCCGCCAGCCTGGAGGAGGAGGAAGAAGAAGGATGCCATTGAGTCTCCCAGTTCAACCAGTTGTCCCCATGAGTGGTGCCTGGGGTTGGGGTTCGAGGGGCTGAGGCCTAAAATGGGGCCTGAAATGGTCCAGATTTGGGAGTGAAATGGTCCAGATTTGGGAGTGAAATGGTCCAGATCTGAGGCAATTTCCTGAGGTTTCAGTCCTAAAGACAGCTTGGAAGCCTCAGAACTTGACCCCTTTTAGCCCCAAATCTGGAGAATTTTAGGCCTAGAGCCCCAACCAATTAAGTCCCAAATGTTGACCCTGATCCTCACCCGTGAGGCGTGTGGCCCAAATCTCAACCATTTCTA
>NW_010162002.1:0-719 GCF_000695765.1 Mesitornis unicolor | reverse complement strand
TGGGGAGAACCTCTGATCCCCGGACCAAAGAACTCTAAGCAAAATCCCAGGGAAGGTTATAGTCTGTAAAATACCTGGGTGTTGAGATTTAGTGTGTGTATTAAATTACTGGTAATTAGTTTTAGGATTTGTGTGATAAGTGTGGTTGCTACCTCTGGTAGAAACTGAATTGCTGGTTAGCAAAATAAAGCAGTGTGATATTAGACATAGATTCAGTTAGGTATGTTACATTACAAAATAGAGCCGCAATAGATTTCTGATTGCTTGCACAAAGACATGGGTGTGATGAATTTGAAGGGATGTGTTGTATGAACTTATTGGATCACTCTGAATCTATCCACAAAAAGCTAGCCATGCTAAAAGATAAACTGCACAACCTAAAAGAAACAAATGACCCCCTTGGAGACTGGATCAGTCAGTTTGGCATAACAGGATGGTTACGTGTGTTGCTTGAAAAGGGTCTAACCCTCATAATAGTAAATATAATAGGATGTTTAATATTCGGATGTTTGTTGTCCTGTGCTAAGAAGGCGATGTCGCGATTAGTAGAGCAAGCCTGGATTGTTCAAAAAGAAGAAGGGGGACTTGTAGAGGAGTTTCTTGAACAACAAGGCCATAAAGTGCTATGAGACTGTGAACAATCCAGGGTTTGAGAAGGACAGCATGTCCTTGAACACGCTGTAATCAAGAAGCTATGTTGCAATAAAGTAGCCAATGAT
>NW_010162001.1:0-11121 GCF_000695765.1 Mesitornis unicolor | reverse complement strand
GGGAGGGCGGTACCTGGCCGCTTTGCACTGGGGGGGGAGGCATCACTTTACATCCCTGCATCTTGGGGAAGGTGGATCGACTGCTGCTTTGCATCTTTACATCATGGTGGAGGGGCAGCTGGCCCCGCGGTTGCCTATGCAGGGAGAGGCACCTATAGGGCAGGGCTGGGGAGGAGCGGCACACGGCTGGGCTGCACCTTGCTGTGAGGCTGGCAAAGCAGAGGAACAGGCCCGAGCCAGGCAGAAGCCTGGTGACATCAGCCATGGGTGCCCCCAACCCATCCCAGGGCCCTCCGTGAGGCTTGGAGCCCCACCAATCCCCCCCTCCAGCCCAGGGTACCCCCACAGCCAAACTGCAGGCAGGCACACCCCCTCCAAGGATGCTGAGCCTGGGCCTCCATGCTGGGTGATTCAGCTACTTACAGGGAGCTTTTATTGCTTAAAACTCAAGTTCTTGTTGCCTTGTGGTGGTGTCAGCGCAATGAAATACCTATGGATTAAAGATGCTTTTTAGCATAGTTTGCGGCTGCTTTTTCTGCGGCTGGCGGGTTCACCTGCCTCTGCCGGCCACAAGCCGGAGGAGAGGAGGGCAAGACCTGGACCTATGGATGGGCAGTGATGGGCAATGGCAAAATTAATAATTCATGTCCAAAACTTCAGCGTGCCAAGGCACACCCCTCCTTTGCTGCATCTCGTTGCCTGGGTTTTAGAGACATTGCTAGTTTAGTTTATTAAAAAAGGTATTTAAAGGTGTTTTGATGATATCTCTGTATCAGTAGCATACCTGTATCCCAGTAGCATCCCCTCCAACAGGCTGAGCTGTTCAGTCATGAGAGGAGGCTGAAGGCAGCTTTGGTCCAGCAAAACTTCATCGTGGCAGCTCAAAGGTTAACACTGCTCTTCTGTCACAAATGCAGAGCATGCTCAGGGCTCTTACACATCATGCCCCTGATGCAACTTAGTCCCCAAATGTCTGCTCCTTTTCCTGAGGAGCTAAAGCCCACAGAGAAAACTCGAGATGAAGCATATTTTGCTTGGAGCTGTCAGTTCCCTTGGCCCAGTTCTGAACCGAAGATGCTCATCCTCCATTTTATGGCGGATGACAAATCAGCGGTGGATGCCAAAATCTTGACAAGTTACGAACAACAGCCCTCGAGCCAAAAGTGTTAAAATAAGGAGGAAAAAAAAAAAAAGACAAGAAAAAGGGGGTTTTTTTGCAGAGCTGCTCATCTAAAAAGCCACCCTCTAAGCTGCGCCCCACGGGGGCGTTTTGCACCTCTCTGAGCAGAGGGGATGCAGCTCCTAGGCCAGAGCTGCCTGTGGGTTCCAGACAGATTTTGTCAGGGCTGCATGGGCCCCATCAGCCTGGGAAGGGCCCCCCCCGGGCACACGGCGTGGTCCTGGCAGGGAAAAGATTCGGAGCTGGCTCTGTGGCTGGAGATGCTGATCCTGCAGCTGTTCCCAAAGGCGGTGAGTGCCGGGTTTCCAGCAAGACCTTTGCTGCTTGCTGAGGGTTTCCTGGGTTTATCAAAGCGCCTTCTATTTTGGGGAGAATAAGGCCGATTTGTTCAGCGGCATCCTGCTCACACAAACAACCAGCAAGCGAGAGAGATCCTTCTGTTAATGAGCTGAGCACAAAGGGGGAAAAAAACCTCTCATTGAAGATTTTCCCTTTGGTGATAAAGGGGCATTAAAACCAACACATGATTCCCAGGCTGGTGGGGATCTTTTCCAGCCAAAACAGGGATCTGTGCTGCTGTTCCCAGCCCCAGCCTCCTGAAGATCACAGTGGGCATCACTGCTCCCAGGCAGGCCAAATACCAGAGCCGAGCACAGATGACGGAGGAGCATCATGTGTAGTTTCATCTGCACCCTTTTTTCACCTCTTTCTCCCCTCAGCACTACAGTACCAGGACATTGCAGTTATATGGATTTAATTCATATCCAGAGCAGAGAAGAAGCCAAAAGGTGGTGGTGGTGGTGCAGGGTCTGTGGAGTGGGAAGGACCCATGAAATGGCCCTCAGCTCCATCACCAGCACTAGAAGCCAGTGAGGGCTCCCCATTTCTGAGAAATCAAACAGCAAACCCCACATTGACTAAAACCCAAGGAAAACAAAGGCCTAAAAACCCACCTGCTCATTTATAATGGTGCATACCTGTAAAAAAAATCCCATGATTTAGATAAAAGCATTAAAGACCCTCTTTGTTTTAAACCAGACATGCAGCAGGACAAGGTTTTTATCCCAAGCCTGAGGCAGTTGCATTTATGGCATCCTCCTAAGCAGGTTTTTTAGGCGAAGGTTGGTGTTACAGGGCTCAGCCTTCAGAGGCATTTGTGATTTAGAGGCAATTTAGTCGAGTGGTGTTCCTAGAGCTGAAACATTTTGCAGTAGGAGAGGAAAAAAAAATACACTGTGGCATTTACTAATAAAACTCTTCAGGAATATTTTTAGCCGTGATTTAGCGTTGTGTTGCACTTTGCTGCGAAACGTTGCTTCACTGAAGCCTCTTGGCAGTTGCTCGCTGTGGTGGAGCCGCCTTCGGCTGTGGAGGAGAGGAGGAGATGCAGATGGACCGGAGGAGAGGCGCGGGCAGTACTCCTGGCCCGGGTGGGCGATGTGCTTTCCCGATGGGACATGGGTCACCGCTTCAGCCCCAACCCAGCTCCCTCCTCCCCTTGGCTGGAGAACTTGACCCTTTCCCTGCAGCTGCAACCCCAAATCCATCCTTGGCCAACAGCAAATATTCCTCCGTGCCGTCCAGGACCAGGGCTGAGACCTCTCAACTCATTTCCTTGTGCTGCAGCAGGTCCATAGCTCCAGCTTCCAGAATTTAGGCTCACTGAAGATCTGCCCTCTGGTTTATTTTAGGCAAGGGGACTGCTTGAGATCCAGCTGGTTTTTTAATATATTTAATTAACCTTTGGACAATAGCTCTGGAGTGATTATCAGCTTCACACAAAGCAATGACAATTGTTGCACCAGTCATTCAGGCTGGCAACAAATTAAGAAGTGGTCGCAGATGTGTTCCGTAAATTAGAGCAATGCATCCCCACGCTCCATTTTGTGTGAAGTACATCGGCAGATCTGGTCCAGCTCAAACAAGCAGGTTTATCTGCAGTGCAAAGAGCTGCCCACACAGTTTTCACTCATTGATTTTTTTTCCTGAAGCACCAAAACTTAAGCCCCGATGGGCTATAGGCTCACCCTCCCTCCTGAGGCTTTTCATGGCCAAACACCTGAGGCTGGGAAATTCAGGGCCCCCGAACCAGAGGTTGCCCCTCAGCCCTTTGGTAGCTGCTGGTAGTCCTGTCCATCCTCTGCAGATTTGTGCTGTTGTTCCTTGAACCCTTCTGCACTGATTTCCAGTGCACTCCATGGCAGACCTCCACAAATGAACAGCCCGAAACCCTGCTGCTTTTGCAGCTACCGCTCATTTGTGGCTGCTCAGAAACATCGCACTCCCTGGGGATCCTTCCCAGCTCATGATCTGCCCTACCAGGCACCATAGGATGAGCTCCTTCAGGCACCTACGAGCCCAGCTGAGTGTCACTTCTGCCTCTTGTCCTTTTCTCTACTCCAGAATCAGCTTTTTTTTCCTTCCCCTTTCCATATTTCAGGACCATATTTCAGATTTCATATTTTCCTCACCTTTTCCAGGGTGTTGGAACTGAAATACAGGTTTCTGTCCTGAATTGACACAGCAGGATTCTCCTTTTTTGATATTAATTTGTAAAACTTTTTTTGTCTTTTGTTCAAGGATAATAGATTTTCAATCTACCACTCAGGGTTTTTGCACTACTTTGTCTCCTGGCATCCAACCAAAGCTTTTGCTTCCTTGCAAAAGCCTCCGGTTCCTGGCAGCATCTGGTCCTTGGGGCTCAGCAGCACCCTGGGGAACCCAGTTCGGGTGGGAGCTTCAATTGCAAGGGCTGAGCAAATGGACTTGGCCCAGAACTGAGCTCAACTGTGGGGGCCGACCCAAACTCCCAGTTCTTTAGGGGTTTGGCTGTTCTCACTTACCCATGTTCTCCCCAAATCCAAGCTCTAGGTTTGTCTTGGCTGTCTGACCCACAGTGAATTAGGTTTCCCTTGGCCACCTTGTGCAAGTTCAGCTGTTGCTTTCCACACCATCCCACTGGTTGGGTGCTGTGCTTCAACACCTTCACGCAAGGTATTGAAGATACCTCCATGGCTGATGCGGTTTTGCAAGCCATGGACACCCTTCCCAGCCCAGCTCTGCTCATCTCTGCCGTGGCTCTGTTCCCAATCCAGGTTTTTCCTGCAGGGAGCACCCAGCCATGCAGAGTAAACCCCAAAATTGCCTTCTGTCCCACTATGGCCCAGTGAAGGAGGGTGACAGCAAGGAGACTTCTCTCTTCTCTCTCATGCAATATAGGGCAGGGCACTGAGGCACAGGTACCAGGCACTTACCAACCCAAACACCTGGGGATCAGCCAGCACCTGAGAAATTCATTGTCATCCATCCTGTCCCTCCTTGCAGGGTCATCCAGAGCACATGTGATCCTTCAGAATATCACTTTGGATCCTACCACATGAATCTTGCTTGGCTTTGCAAGTCACAGCTCAATCCCCTTCTCCAGTGTGAGAGAATGAGTGGGCTCGGGGGCACAGTGGAGGTGAGGAGACAGTTATGTACATGAAAATCTATTGCAAAGAATATAAGCAGTAGTAGCTGGACACAAAACTCAATTTTTTGGACCCTTTTACAAATCAAGAGCTGCTTCTCAGCCCTTGATGAACCCCAAGGACTTAAGCTGCCAGCTGTGATGGCTGCTGAGATGAAGGATGACATCTGGAAGGAGCCAGCATCTGCAAATGGTCTGCAGGGACAGGGCTGGCCGTCATGGTCTGGGGCTTCGCGGATTCCCCAGCCCTCCTGTGCTCTTTTCCAGCAGTGACTGGGAAAGCAGCGCCAGCAGCTCCAGGGTGTGGGATGCTGCAGTCAATTTGCCAATTGCTCCTTGAGAGAAATCGATCAGTCCCTACTATCATTAGTCAGGGAAGCCCCTAGCTGGTCCCATTCCTTCTGCCCTCCACCTTCAAGAAATTCTTGCCGAGTTTGAGGCTCCTGTTTTCCTCCTCCCGCATCCTGCATCCTGACACCAGCATTACCCCACCAAGGGCTCCTTGCTTCCACTCAGAAGATACAAATTCTCATGGATTTTAGCCCAATACCAAGATCTGGCTTGTGTTCCCAGAGCCAGCGGCAGAGATGCTCACCCTACAAACACACCCTGTAGATGTGCAGAGACATGGGAAAGCTCAGGTCATTGCAAGAAGGTTTGGCCGATTGAGGTTGTGCCTTTGAATACCCACATATGTGGAGCAGCCAGTGCCTGAAGAAACTGGGACCACCACACAAGAAAGAAGTAAGAGAAGCTTCCACCCCTGTTGTGCTCTTGCAGCACGAGGACAAGGCTATCACTGCAGTAGACATTAGCACTGGGTGCTTGTGGGACACAATGGGGCCAGTGGCCATGGCAGGAAGGCAAGCGGGAACCCAGAGTGACCCCAGTGCAGGAGCTCACCATCACCTCCCCACCAGGGTGAGCAAAGAGCAGGGTCTGCTGGCAGCCCCATCCAGAATCAAGTGACCAGGAGCCAAAGGGAACAAGGACAAAGACACAGAGCCAACAACCACCCAGAAGATGGTGCCAAACCCAGGCCCTGCCCTCAGTACCAGCACCCACCCAAGAGACCCATCTGAGGGAAAAGCTGCTTGCAGGGATGAAATCCAGCAGAGCACAGCCAAGAACACCTTTCAGGGCAGAACCAGCACCTCCCCAGCTGAGCTTAAATATCCTCCTGGGCCCATGGGTGGGGTGTGTGTCCCAGGTGGGGCTGCTCAGGGCCATCAAGAGCTGGTGATGCCCGTGGGAAGAGGCCAATTTGGCCCTGCAGCTGCCCAGGTGTGGCTCCTGGGAGCCCTTTCCTGAAGATCTGAGGACCTGCCACCAAAATGAGCCCTATGAAGGCTTGGAAATTATTCAAAATTAGCACAAGCAGAAACAGCAATGGGTATAACTGAGCATCCCTTCTCTGGGGCTTGGGGCAAGCCACCAGCGCTGAGAATTTGTGAGGAAGATGTGCTGGCAAGGACAACAATGACGTTGGTGTCTGCAGGGTTGCATGTAGCCCATCCTCACCCAAAGCATTTCAGTCCCCCGAGTTGGGACAGGGCTTTAGGTCGTGAGTTTGGAGTCAGAAGTTGGGTTTTCAAGACAAAAGTCAGAGGTTTGGTGCTGCTGGAGTGCGAGGGATGCTGTTACAGCAGGCTGAGATGGCGCTTGGGTGCTCTCCCATGGCATAGTCTCAAAAGCTGTTATCAGACCACGTTCTCACCTTCTGCCCAGCTTTTCAGACATCAGATCCCATTTTTCTTCATTCCCCTCCAGGGTCCCCACAGGGATGGCCCCGATTCCTCTGGGACAAAAAGCCCCGGGTGCCCGTGGCCTTGTCCCAGATGGATGCTGAGAATGTCTCTTTGTTCCCCATTCCTAATTACTGAGCTCAAGTGGCTCATTAATGCCCCTGCCCTGTGCCTCCCCCCATCACTGCAGCCACCACGCAGGGTGAGGGGGGGTAAACCCCCTGCTGGGACATGCCAAAGCTCAGCCTCTGGGGGCAGATTTTGGGGGTGATGCCTAAAACCAGCTCAAAGTAAGCTTGGTGTGAAGCTGCTGGCATTGCTCATCCCTATACATAGCCTGGGGGGTTCAAGGGGTGGCCAGAAAGAGGAGTGGCTGGAGCAGATGCCCATCTAGAGCCTCCACTGCAAACTCCCATCACAGTTTTCTCAGCCAAAAAGTAATGAGCTGGCAGAAGCCTTTCGGTTGTTTTGGGAGCCGGGGATGGTCCCAGGCCCACCATCCATTTGCAGTGGCTTTGAGAAGTGCCGAAGGACGCGTGGTTTGCTCTGAGCCCAAAGCATCCCACGACCCTAAGGGAGGTTCAGGGCTGGTGTCCTTCCCCTGGTGCCCCAATTGCTCTGGGGCAAAGCAGAGCCCCATCATTCACCCTCTCTCTCCAGAGACCTGGGAGCACAATCAGCCTTTTGGGAAGCTCGATATGAATGATTTCTACACAATTTTTCGGCTCTTTCATGGAGGGAGCTCGCATTTGCATTTGAAAACTCCGGAGGAGCTGGAGGGGGGGACGGGAACGCTGGCCGGGTGCTATCAATGGGAAAACTGTTCTGTCTGATGCTGCCAGGGCCAAAAAATGTGAACGCTGCAGATTTCTGGCTCCGTTCATGGTCGGAATCGCGAGCTCTGCTGTCGGTGGCTGGCTGCTCCCCTCCCAGCTATGCTTTGCCTCTGCTGCCAAAGCAGAGCAGGGTTTTGTGAAGGATGTGGGGTGCCTGAGATGTGAAATGAGGGGGATTCAGCTTCCTGCATTTGGGAGCAGGGGAGGCTGTTTGTGCTCTCCAGTCCTTATCAGCCCGGGATCTGATCTGTGGTGATTTCAGTGCTAAAGCCATCAGTCTGTGGTGGAAGCTGAGGTCTGATGCACTTGTGTCACCTAAGACCCCTATGTGCAAACCCGTGGGGTCACCACCTGCTTTGTGCCCATTCATGGCTGCAGCACCCCAGGAGACACCACCATGGTTAATAAATTTCCTTTTTTTCTCCTTCTTTATACCCTTTACGCCCACAGGGTAACCTGCCCCAAGCACCCCCACCATACCCAAACTTCATCCTTCCCTGCCAGTGCCCATGGGTGCTCTCACTGGAGGTGGGTCTGTTGGGTGCAGGCATCTCCCTACAGCTCCTTGAACGCCATAGAAAATGAACCATCCCTGGCTGGGGGCGAGGGGGAACACAGGGATGCTGGGGGGGCCATGGTGAGCCGGCCATGGCAGCTTGCCTCACTGGAGTGCGTGCACAAACAAAACCCCGGAGAGCTTTGCACTGAGCTGGAAGTAATGGCATTACAAGCGCTTGCTCGCTTCTGGCTGCTCTTTGGGTCGGGTGAGGCATTTCGGGGCCAGCTGAAGGGCTGCAACACAGAGGGGTTTACTCCTGGTTGGAGCACGGCTCTGGGAAGGGTGGCACAAGGGTGGATGCAGCGTGGTCCTCACCTCCATCCTGGCATCCAGAAGTTTGCACCCACAGAGCATCCCCTGCGTGGAAAAGCCCTGCTGCCTGTCCTCCATATCCCGGTGTGGGCAGGGTGAGTGCCCCAAGCAGAGGGAATGGGGAGAAAAAATAGGGAAATGGCAAAAGCTGTTTACTTTCTTCTTTTTTCTTTCTCCTTTGCCTAGGAGAGGCGTGAAGGCTCACTGGCAGGATGCCGCTGGTGAAGAGGAATATTGAGCCCCGGCACCTATGCCGGGGGGCTCTTCCTGAGGGGGTGACGAGTGAGCTGGAGTGTGTCACCAACAGCACGCTGGCTGCCATCATCAAGCAGCTGGGCAGCCTCAGTAAGTCACGGTGCAGAGACCCCAGTGTGGGATGGGGATGGGGCAGTGGGTCGATGGTGGGATGCTGTGGTCACTTGCTCCAGTTCCAGTCACAGAGAAACAGGGCTGCAGCCACCCCTAATTCAGTTGGAATTATCCAGCTAATAAAAAAAGGAGGATGCTCAGGGCCAAGCCCAAATTTGGGGCTTGGTGACGTTTTTAAGACCTGTTTCTCCTCTGTAATCAGTCTGTGCAGTGGGGGACAGAAAGCCTCTCTCAGCCCCTTTTCTGCTTGGCCACTAATAGGAAGGTCAGGCGAAGATTAAAAAACCCCAACCTATTCTTTTCAATCTTCGAGCTTTATGAGAGAGAGGGCTATACAAAAGGTCTAAATCCTCAGCTCTCGTCCTGCCCTGAGACTGATTTCAGCAGCGAAGGGAAGGACGAGAGCATTGCACATGCCGGTGTGAAGATTTAATAGGGGCAAACTATTTCACTGCTGAATATCAACTTAAAATAGAGAGAGAAACAGGTTCTGCAGGGCTCCCCTTCTTTTTCCCCTCTCAAGAACTGGATTCTTCTCGAAAATACTCCCAGAAAATTAAACTCTGTATTTAGGGAGCTACTGGAAGTGCAGTGGCTAGCATGAGTAGCACCCATGGGGAAAAGGGAAAGGGGAGGTCAAATACAAACGACTGAGTTGAGTGACGGGCTGAGCGGACACTAAAAATGCCTTGCTGTGGGGAGCGGTTTGATATGTGGTTTTGGAGGAAACCTGAGGTGCTGGGCTGGGCTGGGTGCTGGGATGAGATGGGTGCTGTAGCCTGCAGGTGTCAGCAATGCTCTGCCAGGTACCAGCTCAGACTTATGATGATAACCCAGATAAAAAGCTACCGTAGCGATGCACTGAGTCCTGCAAGAAAATAACTGCTGAAGTGAAACAAATCCTGGCTTCTTCTGGCTGCAGCACTCTCCCTGCTGCCCTGCTCTTGATTTTCCACCTTCAGAGCTGGGTTCCCACAGGTCTTGTTGTATGATGGCTGTTTTTTGGTTGCATCCATCCTGGTATATCAAAAGGCTTTTTAGGATGAGCACCGCCATGGCTTGGTGCCTCCCACTCTTGCCAAAAAGGATGTTTGTATGCGGAGAAAGGCAGGCGGTTTGCGCTTCTCTCCCTCTGTGTGGCGCTTTGCCAAGTCTGGGACTGGATGAGGCTCAGCTCCCAAAAAGACCAAGGCTGAGGAGCCCCGTGGAGCTGGTGGGGAGGTGCACGGGCCAGGGGACAGGCTGGGAGAGGCGATGGCCGTGACAGGCACCTGTTGCCCTCTGCCAGGCAGGCACGCGGAGGACATCTTCGGTGAGTTGTTCAACGAAGCCAACAGTTTCTACATGCGGATGAACTCGCTGCAGGAGAGGGTGGACCTGCTGGTCATCAAGGTGACGCAGCTGGACTCCACCGTGGAGGAAGGTGAGGGGCTGGGGCGATTTTGGGGTGGGAGATGCATACTCGGGGCCAGTTTTGGGGGGGCTGAGACCACCCCTACATCTCTTCTCCTTCCTGCGCTCCCAGTTTCGCTGCAGGACATCAACATGCGGAAAGCCTTCAAGAGCTCCACGGTGCAGAACCAGCAGGTCGTGTCTCGCAACTCCATCCCCAACCCGGTGATGGAGATGTACCAGCGCTGCGACAAGCCTCCGCCACTCAACATCCTCACGCCCTACAGGTAGAGTGGCCTACGCATTGCTCCACAGGGGGACTGAGTGGGTCTTGGGAGGCCTTTTTCCAGGAGACGCATCAGTGGGTTGTGGTACCACCATCCCCATTGCATAGAGCACCTGGAATGAGTGACCCCACGCAGTGGTACTGCAGGTAGTGACCGCCGTGTTGGACTCGTTCATGGTGGGGCAACAGCTTATGGCCTTGATCGTACCAAAACCCTCTGTGCAGGGGAAGGAGGGATAATGGTTCCTGTGGCTGATAATCCCCTGTCCTCCCTTCCTAACCCCACAGGGATGACAAAAAGGACGGCCTCAAATTCTACACTGACCCCTCCTACTTCTTCAACTTATGGAAGGAGAAAATGTTGCAGGCGACAGAAGATAAGAGAAAGGAGAAGCGCAGACAGAAGGTAACGGGCGGGCAGGGGACACTGAAGGGGGCTGGATTGGGGTTGTCCAGGACCTGAGGGGTGCTCACCTTCTTCGTGCATCCCATTCGTGCATTCCTTACCCCAGGTTCCAGTATAAATTGGGGAACGACCTATTAGAGAGCAGTGTAGGGGAAAGGGACCTGGGGGTCCTAGGTTGGAGATGGAGCCATGGCTTGTGTGTGTCCCCAGGAGCAGCGGCTGGTGGAGGACTCCACCCGGGAGGTGAAGAAAGTGAGGAAAGCCCGCAACCGGCGTCTGGAGTGGAACATGATGGCGTATGATAAAGAATTTCGACCCGATAACAGGTTCTCACCATCCCCCTATCACATGGCGTCATCGGAAGGATCACTGTCCCCAGATAATAGGCAGGTTTTACCTACTACACGGTAGCTCACTGGCTCTCCTTTGCTTTTCTCTTCTTCTTCGTCATTGGGGGTTCCCACAGCGGGATCAGGGTGATAGGCCATAAATCCATGGTAGCCTCAGTTGGTGCCCCTGGGGCCGCATCATGGCCCTCAGGAGCAGACTTGGTGCTAGGATAAAGTT
>NW_010162000.1:12941-45088 GCF_000695765.1 Mesitornis unicolor | reverse complement strand
TATACACATACACACACACACATATATTTACTTATACAAACACATACATGCACTCTCATAACTTTTTTCATAAAATCTGAGTATCAACTACACAGAAGGCTTTTTTGTGGCTCATTAGCCTTGCTTTTTCATCACTGGCAATATCCTTGTTCATGACCTTATTTTACAACAGGGTCACTATCACTGATCACTTTTCCCAGATAACTATACAAGAGACATGATAAAACAAAGACTGGGAATCTTTGGGTTTTTTTCTTTTTAAACAAAAGACCTTACTCTACATTTTCATCTCCAGGCTGGTTTTTAAGCTCAATTTTGACAATAAATAGTAGAACAGCAGGTGTATTCCAAGTTCAAAGCAAAGCAGAACTGAAAATACTTGCTAATTCCACTATCAACACAGACACAGGGGTTCAGGCATTTTTCAAGATTCATGTATTATATTCTACCCTCTGGCAATGTCTGCTGTTTCTTTTCACATACTGCCTTGTAAATATTTGATAATCAGATAATTTTGGTATCTGAGCCTCTCTGACTCCAATCACTCTGTGTTTTGAGAAGGTCTGAAGCTGCAGAGCAAATATTCAGAATAGCTGATAAACCCTCCTCTCTGTGCAGGAGGCCTTGTTCAGTATTTTCAATCATTTTATCCACTGTGCACGTTAGGTGGTGGTAGATTATCTGTATTCCTGCAGCGCTCGGAGGTTTAGAGCACAGAATTAGCAGGGACAGGAAAAATACACACAGATCAAGAAGACAACACGATGGTTTCCACCGTGAGGCGACACGCTGAACTCCACCAAACAGAAAGGAGGGCTGTCATCTCCCCAGTGACACTTTGTTAGTGACCCCGAAAGAAGAGTTGAAGCACAGAAACCAAGTTATCCTCCAGCAACTGAAATGAAAATCTATTCCCAAAAGTAGGGAACTTTCACTGTTGGAGCAGGTATTGTCTCTCCTGTAAACAAATGGAAAGATATAGACAAAAGGGCATACCTACACATGAAGCTGTTCCTAAATTATGTGTCCACAGGGACTTTTAAATCCAACAGGGAAACTAAAAATATAATTAGCTTACTTCCAAGGGATCACCTTGTTCCAGAACAAGAGCATGCACACAGCTGAGGGGAAACATCTGTTGCACCTCAAATGCACTGGAGCTTGTGCAATATCATGACGATATTGCAAAAAGCTCCAAAGCCTGATAGGGATGTTATCTTCTCAAGGCCATTAAAGGGAAAAAAAATTCTTCACTAAGCACTTTTTTTTAATTTAAAGAGGAAGTGACTATGCATTGTGTGTACATAAGAAAACCACAAGTAGTGTAAATTAACCTCAATGCCCTACTCTGATCTTCCAGCTTCCTTAATTCCGGTTGTCCTGATTGTACTACATCTTGTTCTAATAAAAACAAAACAAAAACCCCAGGAAGCTGACCACTAGGAAGACAAGCAGTGCCAGAGATGCAGCATTTCTTTATGCAAAAAGGCAGGGTTACAGGGTACATAATGAGCTCCTATAAAACACAACAAAAAATACAGCATCTCATCGTTAAGAATTAACAGCTTCACATTTCATGGCATTTCACGTACATGACTACAATTCAAATCCACCCCACTATGACTGTTTTGGCCCTCCAACTCTTTAACACAGTATCTGTTGCTCCTTTGACAGCAGTGTGGTCTGGCATTGTAAAAAATTTGTGTTTAGTTAGTTAAATACTCTAATGTTTGATAAGCAACAGAAACCACAGAGAGACGGGACAGGGCAGGAGGGGGAGGAAATGTTCTTCCTTGCTCTCTCCCCTGAAATAATCTACAATTTGGCCAAGCTGAACTGAACGTTTCTCCAGCCCCGAGGGTTTCTGCTGTAGAACAAGTGAGGTTGGCTGCAAAGAGCAGAGGTCACGGACCCTTGAGAAGAACATTTAGGAACATTTCACCACGGTATCTATCTACCCATACAGATCAGTATCCTCCTTGGCAATGAGAATGCTCCTTGGATTTCGTCTTCAGACAGTCAAAATTCAAACATCCTCCCCCTCCACACACACACACCACAAAAGGTCAAGCTTCAGCTCCAAAATTAATCAGCTTCCATAATTTCTCTTCCAGGCGTATCAATCACAGCTCCCCATCTCCTGCTGAGCAAGAAACACTAAATTATTACATGAGGCTCAGTGAACGTTTTAACTGGACATGCAGGTGATGTGAGCAGCTGTAAAGGTGACCCGGTTAGAAGGGGAAAATTACTAAACAGAAGAAATATCTGCTGGAATAGTGACAGAGAAAACGCCAGCCAGGCTGGGAACCAGGTCTGGGAAGCTGAAGCACCCCTGAGAAGTGCAGTTGCCTTCTCTGAAGCACAAGGCTAGATACCAGGGACACCTTGAGATACCACTGACAAGCACAAAGCCAAAGAACCTTAACTGCAAATTATCATCTGGAAAGGTGAAAAAATCGTCTGGAAAAGAGGGGAAACGTCCTAAAAAAGTAAGAACTGGTAACTGCCATTGGCTGTTTAACTGCCAGAACAGGAAAACAGTCTGGAAAAATAAAAACTGGCCTTAGAGAACAGAAAAAAATGAACATATACTGGTTATTATAGGTGAAAACCAGAAATTAACAGCATCTATCAGCTGCTGAAGTGGTGGTGTCCCACACATCCATTTCTCTATGGCATAAAAATTACTTTATTTTCATTCAAAATGAAGCTTCTCTCTCTGAGAACTTGCCATGCTGCACCTACTTTTCCTTTCCTAAAAATGTTGGACTCTCCACAGAAACTTTCTAAGAGGTCTTGGACCCTCACCAGGCAGGGTTTGGTTTGCCCTCCCCTCTAGGATGATTTCGCACCTTCTGAGATCTGTGTGGTAAGCTTGATAATGGTATTATTGTGAACATACATACATACGTATGCACATAAAAGTGATCTATGATCAGTTTTTCTGCTGCTACATTATTGATAAATTTGTTTCACTAGAGATAAGTTTGTAGTAATCCGTGATAGTATACACCTACTTGGTTGCTGCCATACTATTGAATGCTGCCAATAATTTATAACAGCGTTATATATATACACACACAAACATATTTTTTTCATTCATATATATATATATATATACACACATACTTGCTTTATCAATCATAGGTATAGTTGTTAGTGGTGATTTTTGATGTATGTGTGGAAATTTGTAATAAAGTAGAGAAATTTAGAATAAAAAACCTCCTCCATGTTCTTGTATGTTACAGAATCCTACCAACCCAGAGTCACAATCTTTATATACCTGCAGGCTAAGTAACCCTTTAGGTCGTGACAGCAGTTGTGACCCTGAAAAAATGCTTTAAAATCTCACTAATGAAGTCAACTTCTGTTGAAAAGCAGGACAGTATCTGGATAATACTGCGCTTCTACAAATGAGAGAAAAATGTCAGAAAAGGGAAGAATAGTGCTTCAACTACTCACTTGTTATTGCACTGTAAGCCTTAGGAGATTTGATCTCATATGAAAGACCACCATCAGTGATGCATCACACAAATTACCAAAAAAATGTATCCATTTCAGGTTTTCTGCAGCATTTTATCCTCTATAAACAACTACACACCTGCACTCTAAGGATTTGATCATTTAAGGATTTAACAATTCAAAAAGTTTAGTTGATAACACATAATTGCTAAAAGACAGGCTACTCAGTATTTTGTTGGATCTTCGCATGCCGTCAGCCACCAGAGCAACTGAAAAAATTCAGTTTTCTCCCCAGAATACAAAAGCTTGTAAGAAATGCCTTGATAAAAAGCTCTTAAATACCCAAGTATTTAATTCAGGTGAAACCGAGCAGTATCCAAACAGTATTTAGAAGAGAAGGATGATACATCAGGCTGGGAAGGCGTGACAGCAGGTTGGTATCTAATTCAATACTGCATGTGCATAAAGCGGATGTTTCCCTTAATAAGGGGATTGGAGGTGGATTAGGGAATCTCCTAGTAGCTGTTTTACATAATAGCATTCCTTTGTAGCCTACAGGTACAAGGCAAAATCGCCCCTTGAGACAAAGTGACCAGGGGAAAAAAATATCTTTCAGAGCATATCTAGAGCCTGTGGGCCACAGTTTCCAGCTACCAAATCATTTTAGTGTTAAACCTAAGGAGACAGAGTTAAAAACTAGAAGTGCCAAAAAGCATACATGCACCCTGTCATATTTACATGGGGAAACACCAGTACTTAACAAGCCAGAAATAACCCCTTGACGTCTATGTTAATTATGGCAAATCTCCCTGCAACCCTTTGAACATTACCAGAGTTCAAGTGCATCGTTTAATTGGTACTGAATGCACTAAATCCCAACCACACACCGCCAAACTGCATCTTGCCAGCCACGCTGACGGAGCCAGACGTCAGGAGTGTTCTCCAGCACTGGCAGCTTCTACCCTTGCTAGGCTCCCAACTCCTACAGAAAGATCATATTTTAACTTTGTCCCAACTAAATCAACTCTATGACATTACTAACAAGATGTTACGAGTCTGAAAATTTGTCTATTTTCATCATTATAGACATTGAAGAGCTTTTGGTCTTAAACACCAGCAGTAAGTGGCAGTGCTGTGAAAGGCATGAAACGGCTCCACTTCTCGTCAGAAAACAAAGACACAAATAAGACTGCTCGGCCACCAAGCAGTGATGAAGGAAGGACCCATAAATGAAATCTCTAACCCCATTTTTTCCTGTTTACAGTGATTTTGTAATTCATGTTCAACCCTGAAGGGAAATTCATAGTTCACAGCTACAACAGGATACAGTTAAATTGTGCACTAATTGGTATCTGTTCTTCAAATCCTTGACTCTCCTTCCCCAGGGCTTATGTTCCGAAGCAGCTCCACTTTATCAGCTATCTTCTTTAAGTCACCTCTAAAGTTCATGGCCTCTGCCATGCTTGGACTTCTACACATCACTTGGGAAGTGTGAAGCTCACGTCTTCAGGAGGACCACCCTTAGCATTCATAGAAGAAAGAACCTAAACACCTTCCTACTCAAGCCCAAACCCCAGGTTGACTGCCTAACCCCTCATTCTGTGTGATGAGGTGGTCACAGACAGCAGCCTTCTTGTCCTTCAGAGCTCTTCTAGGTCTGGGCAACGAGTGGTCTGGAAAGTCACCTCTGCAGACAGACAGCAGTGACAGTGGAAGGAGGGTGGGAGATGCAGCCCAATTGTGGCATTATCTGATCACAGTTTTACACATTCCCTCCTGCTGTAACACCACCAGACACTATGAGCAAGATGATCCCGTACAACTTCGTAAACTGACCACATTTTCAACAGGAGTTCTTCATGCTGCTTTTTTAAGGACACTACCCACACATTTTTGCTAGAAAAGTAGGAATCTACCTTATTTTTACTTTAAGTCCAGCAATTCTTATACCAACAGACTAAACCAAATTCTAGATTTTTTGTTTTGTTTTGTTTCTTCTATTCCCTTTAATTCAGAAAAGCCATGAGTGAACTCGACGAGGCACAATGATGGGTTTCAACAACTGATCACTGTTTTCCCAAGTGTTTCCTCAGAATTTGTTTTGATAACTATGTTTTATGTGGACTCCATATCACACCACTTAGCTTTATAAAAGAAGTAGAGAGAGGGATGGTTATGTCCTGTTGAACGGAAAGCAGAAGGTCTCAGCCTTCAGCTAACTCAGAGGTTGTTCTTTATGACAACTCAGGCACAAGGACGAGGGTCATTGTACCTACAGCTGATCTTCACTCATCTACACTGTTTAGAAGAAAATAATGCTAAAAACATATGAAGATTTCTTTTAACCCAAGCAGTCTATGGATGAGGACAAAAAGAAAGACATCCAAATGCTAATCAGAAAAGGGGAAAAGAAAAAAAAGTCAGTAAAGCTGGAAGAGTGAAAGAATAACTATTAACTGTTGTGCATTTGAGAACACATTGTCGGTTTTACCCTGAGGTCAGGATCCCTGTTTGTTTGCGTGAGCCTTTCATACAGAAAGAAGGGGAAAAAAAATATTTTCTAATAGGAATATTGGTGCCATAAAAAGCCAGAAAAAGCAGACAGAAAGCAGTAAAGATGAACTACATTTTTGAGTACGTATCCTTTCTTCCTATCTACCACATTTTTAAGTGGGCATTTTGGTAGAGAGGAGAAATGAAACCGTTAAATATAAACCCCACATTTCTACCATAACCTCTCTCCAGCTCAGTCTGGTTCACCAGCACACATCAAAACGAGGAAGTGACCTGTCACATTCAGAAACAGTCAATCAAATTCAACTTAAAAAAAGAAACACCCCCCTCCCAGCACAGGTTTGGCAGCTAAACAATCCCTCTTTTTACTTTTTTCTTGTTTCCATCATTTTGCTGTGCCTCTGTTCGCTCTTTCAAAGGTACAGCACCTGCTCCAGTGCTTCCAATAAGCATAGCTTTTGGGGACAAATTTTGGAGTCTCTTTGCATACGCCCATAGGGTGGGGAGCAGCGTGGGCTCTCTCTGTACTTGATAGGAAATGAGCCAACTCTGAACCAGAAGCTGAGTCTTGAATTATCATCCTGCTTCTCAGCAGCACTGTTTTCCTAACCTCAGTAGCAGAGCTCCAAGTACAGCATTTTTATATCTCATGTGATGAGGGAGATTGGTTTACAAAGAATATCTTAATTGGAAAGATCATCTTCTTCTCTGTGCAAACTGGTCTAGTATCCACTTCAACCATTCCTGTTGCATCCCACTTTCAGTGGGTGAAGTTAGAAAGAATAAAAATGTCATTACTATGGTATGTATGAAATAGTTATGCTAACAACTGATTAGCAACTCTACACTTACATATAGTATTTTCAATAGAGCTTTGTTATGTTATAATAGACACAGAAGACACCGCATCATTTCCCTTTCATTACAGAAGGATTTTAAATTAAGCTTCCTGAAAATATGCGAAGCATCTTAAAAATCAACAGCTTACTGAGACAGAGCCCCTTCTCAAAACATCCAGTGGGAAGTTTTCTATTGGTAGATACATTGCTGCCAGCTGAAAGTCATGAAAACTACTGCTCTCGATGAATTTTCAGAAATTTCAGAGACTAAATGCCAGCAGAGATGCAAAATCCATCTAAAATTAAGAGACCTGCCAAAACGTTGTCATTATTGTGGGAACTGTTTTCCCTCCCTGGTTTTGGCAGAAGCGGAACAGGCTATGGACACTGAAATGACATCTGGCTTGGGAACAGCAGCAGGCTCTTCCAAGGCTTTTGTGTGACTAAGTTGAGCAGGGAAGGGGAAGTTTCACATGGGACTCCCAAAATTTCTGGCCTAGTTACACAAAAGGGACAGGCACAGCAGTGCTGACCATTGCCCTGCCTCAGCTTTCACACCAACTCTGCAATTCATGAAGCCAAGTTGGGCACGCAAAAAAGGCAGAAGCAAGAGCACATGCCACCCACATAACACCATGCATGGGCAGCATCTGTTTGAGCTGGTGGAGGAGCTAAAACAACACATCTCAGTCAGTGCAGTGCTAATCAGCCCCGCAAAAAGGCGCCATGACTGCATGTGATCCTCCTGGGCTGGTTTCTCCAGCCTTCTGGCATCTTCAGGCCACTATCACTTACAGGCTTCGTCCAGCAGCGAGGGCAGATTGCACAAGGTGGGCCCAGAACAAGGCCCAGCCCAGGGTTCCTGCAGCTGCTGTGCTGCAGTAGCACCCTTTCCCTCTCCTCTGGTCTCAGGAACCTTGTGCTCTTGGAATCCAAGTTGAGAGTGAGCAAGTGCACAATCCATCCTCCATCAGTCACAGCAGAGTCCTCACAGATGAGAAATGGAAGTCTGAATCTTCTTTAGTCTGCACTGAGGCCTCTTAAACACCAGGCAAGTGCTCTAACCTGCTTACAATTGCCTCTTCCAACAGTGGTGCCAGGAAAATGAAGCCAGAGTTTTGGAGGGTTTTTTGTCCAGGAAGGCTAGACATGAACTCAAGCCTGGACTCGTTTCTTTTTAATATGGCTTCTCTGGGTGCACAGGGAAAATGTTCAAGAAGATTCCCCACCAGTCACCATATTTAAACCACAGTCTTTAATCAGAGGAATTCCACAAGCTAAAGGGATGTGCGCAGATCTCCCAGGGATAGCCTGTCAGCACCTGGGACTCCAGGATTTTAAGATGAAAGAAAGGAGGGCTTCAGGGAAGAAGTAAAGGGTAGGAGAAGCCCAAGGGAAGCTCCACTGCCACAGCAGCCTTGCTGCTCACCAGTTTTAGCCCACTTTATTTAAGAGCCCATGCTACATTATCCTTGGCCGGGGTTGGCCATCTGGCAAGGAATGGCTACTATAGCCCACAGCCAGTATTTGCGTCACTCAGACACACACATCAACTACTTACTCTCTTACCAGAGTCTTCACCTGCTACTTAAATCAACTCTTTATTCTGCTTCAAGATTTCTGAACCCAAGGTGACTAGAGGCTGCCAGGTCAGCACAAAGCCAGCAAAACCAACGCAGTGAAACTGTGCGTCTGCTCTTCCCTAGCTCTGCTACTGCAGCAGGGGTTTGACCCTCAGGTCAGGAGAAACTGCACCAAGGCTGTTCCGACACAGTTGGTAATTGGACTCTGACTCAGCTTCATAGTCAATTTGTTGCATACAATTACCACAGCTGCTCAAAGAGCTATCAGCGTTTCTGTACAGAGCAGGACTTTGTAGTACAGGTCTTTTGCTGGTCACAGCCACCAGACACTTGGCCTCTGAGGTTTATCACTTTAACAGCCTAGATCTGCCTGACGACTAGATACGGTTTTCCAGAGCTCTACTTTCATGAGGTCTGTATTCTGCTGGGTCACTCGTCTTAAAAAGAGTCATTGGTCATTTATACCAAAAAGCAGAAGCCAGAGAAAGCTCTGTGAAGTTACTCACATGTGTGGTTTAAAAAGGCACATGAGAATGAAGAATGCAGGGAAGTAGAAATTTCAATGGGAAAGAAGCATAATCCCAATTTCTTATGTAATGTATAAAAATCATAACCGAAACCAGCAGTTTTGTAAGCCCCTAGAGACTCCTGCCACAGCCTGCTGTACAGGGTGGAAAGAAAAGCCCTTGTGGGAAAGGACTTCATTTCCTCCTAAAGCTTTTCATCCTCACGTGACATTTCTTCGGTTTCCCAGTTTATGACTAACCCTCTCTCTAACAGTCACCTGGTTTGTTTACTCTCAGCTGCTGCTACCACCACCTCCTCTTCCCTGAGCAGCCAAAATTAGCATTGAAAAGGCTTAGAACATCCTTCAACGAGAATTAGCTAATACTTCATGTAAACCACAGGAACCAGAGTGCTGGTATCAGCAAAACTGCCCTCTATAACCAGGCACAAACAGTAACAGGAAAGTGCAAACCCAAAAAGATATTGCCTGTCATTTTGTCCTTCAAATGCAGGAGCAGCGAGCGAGTTTCTACTTCTTGTTTTGATACAAGCAGATTTTGAAACGGAAGCACTAAAACCACTACTAACCTCAGCATATTAACCTAGCTGCCTTAGTTCAGCAATTGCCTTCCCTACCTGAACCCTCAGCCAGCACCAAGGCAGTGTTCACATGCATCAAAAAAGAAAAGTCCTTAAAAAAACGGACGACTCTGATGGTGACAGCTCCAAGACAAATCTGCTTCCATTCACTTGCATTTAGAGGTTCAGCAAACTATGCTCTTCACACTTTTGGTTCAGCGGGCATGCAAGCCTTGTCCTGCTGGAACCCACCCCAATACCACAGTCTCACCAGACCCAAAACACACGCTTTCAGTATTCCTGTAATAAGGCTCAGAAGGAGCCATTAGATTACAGAGATTAAGACCATTCCTGCACAAACAGGAAAAGCAACTTTAGCCCTTTTGGCTGGAAGAGTCAGCTGATCCCTCCCTTGCTTAAGACTTCATTATCCAAGATCCCTTCCTCCACATGCCTCATCCTCCTGTCAGTCTCCAGCTTAAACCCCTTGCATTTCCAGTCACGTTCTGTTTGCACTGACAGCTATGCAACACAGTAAGCAACTCCTCTCCGTCTTCACCTCTCCGGATGTTTAGATTATCTCTTCACTAAGGAAGAGATTCGTCTGCCATCTCAGATGAAGATACTTTTGCTTTACAGGCAACTTCTTGTCTCCAGTAACAATCTGTTCCAGATTTCCTCTGCAGCTTGCAGAGGCCACAGTTGGGTTTGGGTATCAGTGAAAACACTGCTCAGTCAAAACCCACCTTTTACTTGTGCCTACTGATGGCTGCATGGGGGTTGGAGCAGACCAGCAGTTCACTCTTCCTTTCGCCAGGCACTTGCAACTACAAACCCACACTGATTTGTAGCTATGTTGTGTAAGTGTACATTACACACAACATATAGCTAGGAAGAAATCTCTCCTCCTTAAACCTCCTGGCTAATGACACACCTATACAAATAAGAGGCATAGAAGAGGCAAAAATAAAGTCAGGATCAGGTTGATAGCTATTGGAAACTCAACAAGTTAAAAGCAAATCTGTGGAACTTTTAAATATTTCCCGTACATACTGGCAGTTGCTTTGGTTTCTACACACCTTGCTGGAGGAAATGGATGGAGTAAGAGGAAGTGACAAAAATGAAAAAAATTATGTAAAAATACAATTATAGCAAGGTGTCCTTAGGGAATTCCGTAATTAAAAGCAGTATGGAAATACAGCTGAGTGTCTAGCCTCCTTAAAAAATACCTGCTGCACCAATACCATTATAAAAAACTAATCAGGCTTTATTCCAATTGCAAATTAAACAAACTGCAAATTTCAAGAATGTTTTTCTGTTCACTTTCAGGAGGAAGAAAAAAAGACGTATTTCTAGTACCAAAAAACCCACAGTAACTCAAAGAGAAGGAGGAAGAAAATAGAATACAGAAACCATATCCAAAAAGTGAGCACCTACTTGACTCCAACTGACAAAGACAGTTATGTATTTCAGCCCAAAATTTTGAAGGAGGTGGGTGGTAAGGGATGAGCTTTACTGTGCTTATTTCTCTACCAGTTTATCATTCCTTCTCTTTTTTATGTACAGTTACAACCAATTTGCCAGGATGACACTGTAACTGTAGCTACAGCAAACCCCAGGCTTTGGTAGAGAGCTCTTGACCTTCAGTAAGGGCTGGAGTCACCAGGACTGATCCACACCACCCCGCTGAGCTGCCCTGCTGGCCTGAGCCTCCAACCATCTGCTCAAAGTTTACAGGAATGTGTGAGCTTCATTACCCTTTAGCCTGGAGTTTGCTACAAAGGTCTGCAAAAAGGAAAAAGGCTCAGCTGAAAGTGGTAAAACGGTTGATAAGAAGGTTTTCAAAGTACAGCATAAACATGAAGAATGAAAATAGTCACAATAATGTGTGTCCCACATGGTTACTGTAACCACATACTAAGGACTGGGAATGGATTCACCAGTCATAGCCATGATTGGGAACCGCATGTTTTTACAGCAAAATACATGTCCTAGTTCAACTTAGAGATCAGTTCTGGGAAGTGCTACTGCTTCTGTTACACATCAGACTACATCAGGAAATCACAAGCGTCCCATCTAGTTTAAAAAACAGGAGCTTAAACAGTATGTCTTTGAGGATGGAAAGAGGATCTGGTAACTCTGCACTGCACAGTTAAATAAGAACTCAAATCATTGAAACTAGCAAGGCAAGTCAAACGGAGCTCACAGCTTTCGCTTGATACTCCAATCATGATGCCTTACAGATACCAGTGGAAGCTGAGAGCAGTTTGCTATAAACTCTTGCTCTGTCTCCCTTATTATGTCTCCCTCATACACATGGGGACAAAAATAACAAAGAAATATTGTCAAGTGATAAACAAGTCACAGCAAATTAATTTCAAATCCTTTAGAATATGCTGAAGATAAAACACAAGTCTTGTGGTTAGATTATAATCTACAAATTGAATAGAATCTATATCCTTGTTATTTCTACTCCTTAGAAAATATCTGACAAGCTCTGAACACTTAAAACCTACCCTCATATTCTTAAGTTCAAGAATAATCCATTAAAGTGACCATTTTGGGAAGCAACGGAGCAAGAACTCTCGTTGATTTAGTAGAGAGATCTCTACTTCTATCCAGTTAAAGGAATGCTTCCATTTTTCTGGTTGAAACTATCCTGTGTTACAAGTGAGATAAAATCCCAAATGTCTTGCATGAGCCTCAAGCCATGAAAGACAATTTTGTCTCATGTATACGTATACACACACACACACACACATACACATAAAACCAAACAAGTAACAGTTGAAATCTACAGATACTTCTATCTGCGTTTCTTATACCACTTACCAGTAATTCATACAGTGTTAAGAGACGTGTTTTTAGATGCATTACTTGTTTAAACAGCTGCTAAGGAGATGCACTGGTCGCCTCTTCAGAAATCTCTTCCTTCTTACAACTACTACTAAAGACAGCTATCGCAATCACTATTAGGGCTGAGTTAATTCTAAGGTAACCTGAAGATGTCAACATCAAGACTTCAACTAAGCAGTTTTTGTCATGTAGTAAGATATGCTGTGAGGAATGCAATGAGGAAAAAAATATTCAAGTGACCCAGAAACCTTGGGAACACACTTAAATTCCTCCTAGGGAAGCGTCATCCCATGTGCCATCCACGCATCAACACACCTCAAAATTCTGATGCCAACTTCTGCAGTTTAGAGAAGCCTTATTTCACCATGCTTAAGCCATTCCTTTCCACAAAGCAATCATTTTATACTCACGTAAAAAGTGTTTTTCCAGTAAGGCTATTTCCAGGTGACCTTTGATCTCATTCAGTCTGTCAGACTCCGTCCTGTTAAAATCCTGGACTCCTGAAGCCATGATGATGGTCCCTGGGCCAGCCTATAAGAAAGCCAGAACACACTAACAGCTCAGAGGCACAATTTTTTTGGTCATTTAAATACAGCAACTTACTTCTGGGGCAGTAAAGAAACAGAGACATGAGAAACATGCAAATATCAACAGTTCTGCATGCCTCTTATTCAGCATTAAATTACCAAAATAAATGAGTGAAAGCTAATCCAACACACTGCATCTCTCCCATGTGAGCTTACAGGACACACTGCTGCAGACCTCCAGGAGTTACCGAAAACAAAGATATTTCCCTCCCCACCCTCTACCAGCTCCTGCTGCATCAGCATTTAGCCTTTCTTATGCTGATTTAAAAGGTATATTTATACTGACCCTCTCCTCTTCGCATTAAATGAACGGTCAATGCAACATACTTTACATATAAAGCTGTGAAGCCAGCAAAAGTAATACTTTTTCTAGAGCGACTACAAAACACATATTGTATATTTTAATATCAATTTATGGAACGTGTAATTCTGAAGTGGTTCTCTGCAAGGGAGATCAGTGCAGGGGTGCCCTGCTCCCCCACCCCCAGCACAGCCCGGTTCCTGCTGGAGGATGTGGGTGGTGTCCAGAAGCTCAATTTGGCAGGCCAGGAGAGGGGGAGTCAGAAGATTCTGTGTCTCGACAGATTTACCAGCACCCCTCAAATGAGCTTGGCACCGGAAATACCGCAGAACGCAGGAATTAAAGAGCAACTGGATTAGTAAAGAGCAGCAGTGACAACTGTCACCTCCACAAAGTAAGCACAGAAAACCCCCAAGCCTATACAGCGGAAGGCAGGTGATGCTGTCCTACTCCTGTAAAATGGACGTTTTCAGACAGCAGAGAAAAGGATGGGCAAGGGCATCTCCTGGTAAATGGTTGTTCAGGCACTGTGTGCAGTCCCCACCAAGTACAGAAAGTCTGTGAACCAGAATTACAGGAGGTTCTCCAACAGCTTCTACTCAAAACCAAAGTGCCTGACTACAGCAGCCTACATCTAGGAAATTATCTCAAGACAAAATGGGGTTTATTTACCTGTCCTAACCATTCCCTTGCTCCTTGTTTGAGCCCTGAAAACATGCAGGAATTGTATTGCTTTCAAAAGTCATCTTGCATACATTTAAACATGACAATTTAAATTAGATACATATATATAAACTCAACTAATGTACAAAAGAGTTAATTAAAAGACATTTTCTGTGTTTAAGGAAAGATGTACTGACAGCAAAGTACTTTCACTGTGGGGAATTATTTGCACTTTTAAGATAAAGCAGTGTGGAGATATCTATTAAACATCTGTTTTCCTGCTTGATCTGAACAGATGCAGAGTTTCAGCCTCAGAATTTGTCTATACAGGCAAATTAGTGCTCTGTAGGCATTTAACACACAGTGTTTACCTGGCACCAACTCCCCACCTGTGCTTGCTCAATGCAGCACCAGGCAGAGATGCTATTTCCAGTCCCACCCACAACAGCGCTCTGCCAAGGCTGCCAGCCCCGCCAAGGAGAAGCCGTCAGAGCTCAGCAGCAGCCCTGTGCTGCTTCCCATTTCAGAGCCAGCACAAACCATGGCATAGAGAGGGACAGACCCCAGGGCAGCCCTCATGCAGGGAGCTGCACCACAGCACCCCCTCTCCATGCTCCGGATTTCCCTGCCTCTAGCCAGAGGTGCAGCAAGACGTGCCATTTGCAACCACTCGCCAAGGAGAAGCCGTCAGAGCTCAGCAGCAGCCCTGTGCTGCTTCCCATTTCAGAGCCAGCACAAACCATGGCATAGAGAGGGACAGACCCCAGGGCAGCCCTCATGCAGGGAGCTGCACCACAGCACCCCCTCTCCATGCTCCGGATTTCCCTGCCTCTAGCCAGAGGTGCAGCAAGACGTGCCATTTGCAACCACTCCAAACCCCCCCCAGCCACCACTGAGGAGTGGCAGCTGCTTGCAAATGAGCATGGAACGGCAATTAACGTCCATGCTGACTCCTTATCTATCAAGCTAGGTAGGTCGTATTTATTTTACGCTAGAAGATTTAGTGTTATCACTTGCCAGACACTTGGAGAGCCCGAAGGAGGAAGGTGTGGCTGAAAACAAACAGCAGCACCCTTACAACATGCTCTACAGACAGGAGAAAGGAAAACGTTATTAAAACACAGATTGCTGCCCAGGCATAAAAGCACTGTTTTTATATTGTATATCCACATCTGGTACAGAGAGACAATCTCTGCTCCCAGCACACAGGAGCTCATAGGGAGCCGTCTAAAGAAACAGTACCACTGCTTTAAAACAAACAAACAAACAAACAAACAAAATCACATACAAGTCAAAGAGCAAGATGCTGTATTCGTCAGGAACACCCCCAGACTCTGCACATGCATTGGGTTTACATGGAAGGTTCTGGTAGTGGGGGGGCTTACAGGGGTGGCTTCCGCCAGCAGCTGCCAGAAGCTTCCACCTTGTCCGACAGAGCCACTGCCAGCTGGCTCCAAGATGGGCCTGGCACTGGTCAAGGCCAAGACCAAGACCACTGGCAATGGCAGTAGCACCTTTGTGACAACATATTTAAGAAGGTGAAAAAGGTTCTGCACAACAACAGTTGCAGCCAGAGAGAGAGGAGTGAGATGTGAGGGAAACAACTCTGCAGGTGCTCCAGGCACCAGAGCAGAGATTACCCTGCAGGCCGTGGTGAAGACACATGGTGAAGGCAGGCTGTGCCCCTGCAGCCCATGGAGGTTAACAGGAGCAGGTATCCCCCTGCAGCCCATGGAGGACCCTACACCAGAGCAGGTGGCTGCCTGAAGGACAGTGACCCCAGGGGAAGGCCGTGTTGGAGCAGATTAAGTTAAAACATAAGGCTGCTTGCTAAGAATACTAAAAGCAAGATCACACAATTATCATGTGATAATAAAATGATTTAACTAGAGTAGTAAGATACAGTGATGCAAGTTTGGTAGAAAACAAAGCATACAATTTCCAAAACTAGTGACACCATAACATAATAACGAATACAAGTCAGAAGCATTCAGGAAACTGAGCATGTCGAGGGCAGTGATATGGGAGACCTTTAAGCAGATGCTTCTTTTGTCCCACAAGATGTTTCCCCACACCAACACATCTCATTGTGTCAAGAGGTGTTACTAGGCTAAAAAGATAAGGTCTATACATTTGCTGGAGGTCAACTGCCTGACTCTGAATTGAAACTACCTGTGTCTGAAGTTAACATAAATGACTCAACTAACAAGTTAACAAAAAATTATCTCATATTAATTCCAGCATTAACTGAGTAATGTCTCTTTCTTCTGCTGCCTCTGCAGGCTAGTGTGGGACCCAGGCTGGATTAACTATACTTTTAACTTAACTAAAGATGCCCTTTCTTGCTTCTGACTCACAGTAAAAGCCTCAAAGGCTTCCACAGATTTCTGCTTTTCTTTCTGCCTCTCTGGCTTTGACAGTATTTGACACAGGAGCCCTCTCAAAATGTTGGCAATCGCTAGTACTTGGTGAAGACCGCACACAAGGCTTGGCGGTGCCTGGGAAGTCAGCAAAATGCCAGAGTTGAGCAGGGAGAGTCAGCGCCAGAGGGGTTAAAGGGAGATTTCTGATGACAACAGATTGCCTCTAACTCACTGTATCAGAGTTCAGAGTCGCTGCTCCAAGCCACATCCAGCTCGAGATCTGAAAACCACATCTACCCACAAACATGTTTATCAAGCCATCTGCAGTTCACGCTTCTCATAACAGCACCTCCCAACCCGAGCACTCGCTGCCTTCCCTCCCTTCCCTCCTCAAACCCCCTTCGTCCTGCAAGCCCTGGGATTTTGTTCTGTGCACTGAGCACCAATGCAAACTCCACCACACAGCCACACGAAAGATCTAAGACACTTCTTAACCACGTAGATGCGGATCTGTCCTCTCCATCTGCAGCACTGCACATCTCCAGCATCACACAGAATCGTAACTGGCCAAATCCTCCCTTTTCTTTTACTTGCACAGCATCACACATATATGATCTTTCTCTAGGAATATCTAACAAAATGCTGGTCTCATTTCCAAGTTTGTAATTAATTTAAAGAGGAGCAGTTCTCAAACATGGAGGATGGGGAGCAGGGAAGACACGGCATGCCAAGCCCAGGTACTAAACCACCCACCCAAGTCACTCCTCAGGGCCTGGCAGTGGCCAGGACATGACACAGGGAAGAGGTAGTTTAAAATACAAGATATTTATGTGCATTCATCTGAATAGCAAAGAAGGGGAAAAAAAGTCAGGTAGGGCCTGTAGCGATAGGACAAGGAGTAATGGTTTTAAACTAAAAGAGGGTAGATTGAGACCAGAGATAAGAAAGAATTTTTTTACAATAAGGGTGTTGAAACACTGGAACAGGTGCCCAGAGAGGTGGTAGATGGGACTCTGAGCAACCTGATCTAGTTGAGGATGTCCCTGCTAATTGCAGGGAGGTTGGACTGGATGACCTTTAAAAGTCAAGCCAAATTATTCTATGATTCTTCAGTGATACAACAAACTACAGAGCTTGTCTGCAGAGGTCATAGTGTCCCCAGTTTCTCAGCTGACACTTCAAGTGCATTTTCTTACTTGAAATTACTAAAAAAGCTCCCTGTGGCTGCTACATCACCTGCTGTAAGGAAAGGGAAAACACAACAAGAGTGCTCAAGAATGACAGCATCTGCATGAATAGTTAATTCTTAGTAGCAATTCTGGGTAGCATACCCATACTGGCAAACTCCTAAAACACAGCTACATTTTACATAAATTAAAAACATAAATAAATAGTGGTAGCCAGATTTAGAGATATTAATATCTTAACTGTAATGTCTGCACCATGCTTTATACCTTCCAATCATGGTAAATGAGGTGACCAATACAGAAGTGTTTAAGGTTTTAATTGACATGTTTCAGGAAAAGCTAAACTGTATTGGAACAGCAATTAAATGAATGTCTTCTGTACCACAATAACTCAGATTTAATCCTAGCACGCTGGTGGGGAACTTGCATAAGCAGATTAGTGTGCTTACAGTACAGGTACGAGAGAACTTAGGTTTGCAATGCTTGCTCCCAGGTTAGGGGAACCTACATGGGTTTAGACGCTAATTTGTTCTTTCCCCCTCCTGCCAAAGGGGCTGTGATCCTCCTCTGCACTGAGTTCATTCGTGTACCTGTATATAGTACTGAATGTTTTCTCCCTTGTATATAAATGGAACATCTGTCATATTAAGAATACAAAAATTCATCGATAGCACAAAATGACAAGACATAAATTAAAATGAGACAAATCAAGCCAGAACTGGCAAATACAAGGGTGATCTATGATTTTCAGGACACAGTCTCCATTCCTGAACATTTGCATCTTAGCAAATCAAGTCGCCGGAGCAATGTCTTAAGACTTTTTTGGGTGCAGAATTGTAATGTAGCAGGAAGGAACCCATGTTGCATCTATAGAATAGGAAACCACAATGGCACTGAATAAAAGGGACTCCAACTACCGAGCAAGCAACATTACCTGAATTTCCAATGTCACAACAAGACAAATGCTAATATGTTCACTATTAGGAAACAGGAATGGACCAGGTTACTTCCTCTATCTATTTCATGATTGCAGCATTTTTACAAAGCAATGCAGAAGTAACAGTGCTGCATACAGTGCTGAATGTTCATGCTTTAAAAAAAAACAGCCAACCACCTATGGTAAAAAGGGAAGGGAGGAAGAAATCTGAGAAGCCATTCAGGAACTGAAAGAGATGCTTAGGAAAGAGTTAACTTGTTAACCAACACAGCTGTCTTGGCAATGATCTGATCAGTGTCCAAGTACTCACAGAGTCCCAAGACAAGTGTCTGCTGTCCAACACTTATCTGGTTGTCAGGGCACTTAAACGAGGTGGGGAGGAACGTACCCACACAAGTGAACAGCCAGCCTCTAAGCTCAGACCAAACTTGTTCAAATTAAGACACATTTTGAACAAAAAGTCTCTGAAACTACCGAGAATTCAAAGGAAAGTAACAAATCCTTTCAACCTCAGGGCTCTCCTACCAGGAGCTGGCTGTGTGCTTGACCCAAACACAAGTTAGGATATTTATTACTGAACTAAATAGGTAAAGCTCACAGATTTAAGATAAAGCATGTAAGATGACCTCATCTGGCCATCCTTTCTGTCCTTTCACAGGGTGTAAATTTGCACATGCTGCTTCAGTAAGACAGCAAGTGCTGGGACCAAGTCCCACTGTGGTATCTGTGACCTGGGACTAAACGTTCACCTCAGCTGTTGAAGGTGTGCAGCAGAGGATGCTCTTCTTTGCAGATGGTTGGGGCTCTGTCGTCACAAGCTTTTATGACAAAGCTTTTTACTCTAAAACCTCCATTTGCGGCAACTTTTTGCATACGTTTGTCAAGTTCAGACACATACGCAAAGAAGAGGCACCTAATGTGCACATTTCTAAGTGCACCACATACCCTTGAGGCACAGTACAGAAGGGCCTTTCATTCATCTGACTGTGCTGTACTGTTCTAACAGACAGAGATCTTTCTTTAATGGCTCTGTAATGATTAATACACCAGTCCGGGAAAAAAAAAAAAAGAAAAAGAAAGAAAAAGAAGAAGCAGAGGGGCAGAAATGAAGCCTTTGTCAAGGGAATGGCTAACAGGGGTGTCAGAGATATCTATGCATTGAAGATGCAGATAAGGGGACCAGGACTCAAATTTTGCATGCCTGTGCTCAGTTTCAAGCCACCAGTCTTGCTTTGTCAAGCTCACCAGTTCTGTACTCAGATTTTAATAGAAACAGTGAAGCAACAGAAGTGGAGGCACAGTACAGCTCACATCTATCTGAAAAAACATGCAGCCAAACTTCAATTTATGCACAAGACCTGCATTGACTTTTGTACGCTTTCAACAGCTCCCCAAAGGTATTAAACAGGAAGATACCAACAAGACTTGGTCTTCTCATGATCAGTGTAATAAAAGTGTAATACTAAGTTGTTTACAGAACCTATAAAATAAAACTACCCTGTACAAGCAATTTAAGATTTTAGGTTTAGTCACTGAATTAAAAACAATTCAGGCACCATTCAACCACATGATCATCGAATCATAGAATGGTTTGAGTTGGAAGGGACCTTAAAGCTCATCCAGTCCAACCCTTGCCATGGGCAGGGACACCTCCCACCAGCCCAGGCTGCCCAAAGCCCTGTCCAACCTGGCCTTGAACACTTCCAGGGAGGGGGAATCCACAACTTCCCTGGGCAACCTGTGCCAGTGTCTCACCATCCTCACGGTAAAGAATTTCTTCCTAATATCCAGTCTAAATCTCCCCTCTTCCAGTTTAAAACCACTCTGTCTCATTCTATTGCTACATACTCTTGTAAAAAGTCCCTCCCCAGCTTTCCTGTAGGACCCCTTCAGGAACTGGAAGGCCACAATAAGGTTTCCCCCAGAGCCTTCTATTCTCCAAGCTGAACAGCCACAGCTCTCTCAGTAAGAAACAGAGACATAATTCAGAATCACCCTGTTCACAGCAGTGCTTTGTGGGCAGATGTCCGTGAGGGCCAAGTGCTAATCCCCAAAACTCCCCATCTGAAATTTATCCCTTACACATCAGACCTCCTTCCTCACACAAGTCTGCTTATCTAACATAGCTGTTGCTCTTAGGCTGTGCCAGCATCACACTGGCTTCGCAACTCCCAAACATCAGGAGCAAGGCAAAACAAGAAGTCTGATGCTGTTGCTGCATTCCTCGCTTCCTTTCTCCAGTTTTTGGAGAACTGTACTCAACTCTGTCCCAAGGACCTGGATCATGACAGCCCACTTAACTGTGTAATCAGCCAGAAAGCAAAGTGTTCCTCTTCAAATTACCTTCTCAGTCGACAGATTTAACAATTTGAGAAAACAGAGACCATCACTAGTCAAAACTGCAGGTTTACCTCACTATTCCCTCAGCCATACCATCCTGGAGCTACTATCCCTCTAAAGAAATACAGACAATGGGATCTAGGATTTAAAAGAGACCTCTCTGTAGCCTCTAGTTCTGCCATCCAGATCCTTCTGATTAGATACAAAGGGCAATCCCTGCTCTCCCCATATATATAAAATACTTTAAGTTTAATGAAAATCAGCCAGTATTTACCTAAAAAAAAAAACCACAGAAAATACCACGTTGGAAGAGCAGCAGCACACATTAGCCCCAGTATACACAATACGTATGTCTTAACAAATGACAGATGTCTTCAGTAGAATAAGAGCAAAGGAAAGGCACGAAACAGATCTTCCTTGTCTGAGGGGCTTGGCAATTTGCATACAATTGACTTTTTGTGCCTCAGAAAATGCTCTGTCATTACCACTTGTTTGTTCCATGATCACAGGAAAAAAACTCTAGCCAAAGAGCTCCATATAAGCATGACTGTATGTGATACCACACAAGCCCATTGAACTTAAAAAACCTAGTAGCTACAGAGCAGGATACAAGCTGCCAACCCCAAAGGAGATGTTTACCCGTATATAGTTTGAAGTCTTTCAGTTTAACACTTGCGGTGAGCATGCTCTGTGCTTCTAGAAATGAGCTTTCAGACAACAGCCTTACCTCTTAGTCCACAAATCTTCAAGTGTTAAATTCGAAACACAGGGACAAAGAATTATTAATTTCCATTATTTTTCTGCCTGACAACTATATAACTTAGTTAATAATCGTTATATTTAACAATACCTAAATCAAGTACTTACAGGGTCTCTCAGCTCTTCATTGTCTCGAGTTGATGTTCGAGGTATTTTCACTGGGATTTCATCTCCACATTCAGTGTCTGAAGCATTTGGAGACTCTGCTAAATCAAGGAACTCATCTCTCTTGTGACCTCTGAACCTTATTTTGTCCAACTTCTTTAGCATGTTCAGCACTGCACTTTTCTGCTTTACCTTAACATGACGGTTGGAGCCTCTGCAAGAAACAAGACATCAAGAATACTTTATAAAGTTTGTAATAAGCCTAAATACATGCATTCTAATCACTGACTACTTCTAACCATCTTTCCTGCCACTGGAGGAAAACACGCTGCAGCTTTACTTTTTAGCAGGCATTTTTTTCCCCAGTGTAACAGATGCATGGTTTGTTTTTCAGCACTTGATGATATCCCATCTTCCCACACTATTATGGCTATTTTTAAAGCAAGTCAGAATGGGCACAAGCTAACAACCTGCACTCCAAAGAAAGATAAGGAAGTCAGCTTCTAACAGGTTACCTAAAACAATAAAAAGCTTAGCTGGTAAGTCATGTTCTTCAACCTGCTGATGTTTCTAATCAAAGACATGAAAATCCACCAAGCTTCACAACCAAGCTTCAAATTCCCAGAAAAACTGGAGCAAAAGAGTAGTGAGGCTATCGTATCTCCTTACTGCTACAGGCTAAGAAAACAAAGTCCCAAGGGTTTATTGAAGAAAGCCACCACACAGATCCATGCAGTACATCCCACCAAAACCCAGAGACTGTTAAAGTCAACCATAAACCACATTCCAATGCACTGCCAAAATCATTAAAATTACCACTACTGACAATCTTGTATATCCTTTGCTAGATTTCTATTACTCCCTCTGAGAGGCAAAGGACAACCACTTTATTAGTGATGCTTTCACATTTTTGTAAAGCTAGCACGACCAAAGCTTTCCTGTAAGAGAAACCGTGCAACCAGTATTTCTGCTGAACGTGCAGGTGCAATGACATCAAGAAGAACAAGAAATGCCCAAGACACTTCACTTCCAGAGACAGTATTTGACATGACCATTACTTAAATTCTAAATCATAAATCATACTGGGAGAAGCATTTTGCTTTTTAAAAGACAACAGAAAAAAATAATGTATGTAAACACACTGTAATGGTAGCTTTTCAAGACACTGCACTGTATGATTTCTGACTTAAACCAGACCTGCCAAATCAGTCCAATTCAATGCTCTACATGTATCATGCTCAAAGGTCCCGAGTTCCATCTTTTTAAAATAAAAAAACCCAGTTAGTTCCTTGATCCTGCCACTCCAGCAAGCTCCCACTCTGGTAGTTTATAACCAGCCACAATTTTCTCTCCTGTGAATTCTGTTCCTCAGCTCAGAGTGCTCTGTTTGGAGGGTGCCACAACAGTCTCCCAAATGGACTTGAGCAGTGGTAAAAATTTATTTGGAGGCACTTGTTCCTGATCCTGTTCTTTTTTCCTGTGGTCAACATTGCCCTCCTCTTCATTAAAAATCATGCTTAACTTCCTGGCACATCATCCCAGGTGCTGGCGTGGGACGAACGGGCAAAGGCAGATCTAGACATGCGTCACTTCAGGCGTATAAATACAAAGCAAGGAAGAGGAGCCTTTTGCTGCTGGCTCCCACAGCCTCTGCACTTGAGGCAGTTCTCACCTCCTAACATAAACCTCTTTTCGGCAGAGCTCTTCGTCTTTCCCTGCAGATTCTCCACTTACCCTAACAGTTTGGCAGTGACTGTTCACACCGAGTTCAAACCAGATCGTTTTCTTCAAAATCTGCCTTAGTTTGCACCTCCGCCAAGGTTTATTACCACCATTCACTTAAACACAGAAGTCTGAAACTAATACAAACCTCTTACAGCGCAGCTGGCAAAAAAACTCCTCACAAAACTCTTCCTTTATCAGAGATGCTTAAAGTCGCAGCCCTGTGTTTAATCTTTCACTTAGAGAACCACTTGTGATAACTCACACCAAGGTTATTTTCTATGAACAGCTTTTCTTTGAAGCTCTATTACTTGTCAAAGCTAAGTTTAAAATAGAAACACTTCTTGCTCATTCATTGACTATTTGATGAAGAAACTTGTCAGCTATCACATCCAGAAATATCTCCAGGCCCCACTATTAATAACAACTAGAGAACAAATGCTATCAGGGAAGTTTAAACCTCTGATAAGTACCGGCACAATTGTATCATGCTCCCCTCCATCTCCAAGATTTTCATCTATGTTCAACCAGGTTTACACACTGTGTAAGTCACACCTACAGCAAAGCAGTTGTAAACCAAACCCCATTTGTTTGTCATTCATGTTGTCACTGCAAACGAACAGCTATACAAAGAAATAATAATGATGGTAGAGAGCCATCTCTTTTCCAGTCGGCACTCATCAGCCCATACCAATGGAGGACAAGCATGCATCCCAAGCCCTCTCCATCTCTCTTACAGATGGAGAAGTTAACTTAAGGCTGCAGATGAGCATCGCTGTCCTGGGCAGAATCAGGAGTCCTCAGTGTTCTCCTGTTAAAGACACGTTCATCTCCTGCTCCCCAAAGATCAGAGCTGGATCTAGACCTCTTTTTATAGCCTGGCATATACAGCACTTCGATGGACATTTCAAGATCTCAACTGCTCCCCTTAGAGTGGAGTCACATTCACTTACCACACAAAAGAAGTGAGAAGGAACAAAAGAGAGCAATCCCCAACCCTTCAAGCTTTGCCTTCAGGCAATGAAGAACAAAGAACACAAGAAACTGGTGAAAAGGCCCAGTGGTGCAACTGGGTTGGACACCATTTGGGAACACAAAGTCTTAAACTCCATCAATCTCCTAGGATGGCTCATGCATTTCAGCCCTAGACACAGAATTAATTACCTGGCCAACAGAAGTAACAATGAACACATTTACGGTATTTTTTACTAGTAAAACTGACGTACCTACCCTTAAGTGTGCTATCACCTGTTTTTTTAAAAATGCAAACCTTTCTTTAAAGCACTAACAGCTCACCCCACTGAACACAGTCAGCTTGAACTCTGTAACACAGAGGCTAGCAAAAAAAGATGTCATCAGTGTCAATATTTTTAAAGTATTATTCAGAAGACTGACCACTAAAGGAGGAAACAGTAAAGAATCATGTTCCTAGGCATTTTAAGTGCTTTAAGGACAGGAAGCTGTTATATAAAAAATATCTGCTCAGTTCTAACTTAAAAATAATATGATCATTTTGTCTAAAAATTGTTTTGAGTGTACCAGGCTGCCAGATTACTTACAGTTACATTAGATTAACCTAAGCTTGCCAACAAGCTCCTATAGAAACTCATCATCTGGCCTCCAGCCAAATGTGCGATCTAAGACAGGCTTTTTATGTCAGCAGCCTGTTCTAGCAACTCGCAACTTTCTTTTTTAGATAAAGATCAATAAATATGGAGACATTTCAGCAGTTTCAGGCTCAGTAGGAAAAAAAGCTTCTCAGAGATTTTGTATTCCAAGCAACTTGTGTCAAACATAGATAAGCTTGAGGAAGCTTTTGTAAAACGTAAAACCAGAATCTTATCTAGAATTAGATTTATTATAAAATACAGTAACTAAATAACACTTGCTTCACCATCATAGCTATTCATCCCCTCACCCTCTCCCAACTGCCCATCCACATCCTGGACTCAGCTGGTCCAGCTCTAGCTTTCAGGCTGTTTCCAGGAACTCCCCCCCTCCACCAGCAACATCAAAACCAACAGAGTTTTTCACGTGCAGCACTCAAGAGTGCAAATGCAGACCTGCATCTCCCCCTGCTTTCAAACTAACCATAAACAAGTACTATAAAATTGTAATAAAACTACAAATATTTTAACCTCATGCATTGTAAGCACTCATTTCTCTACACTGTCATACGTGTGACAATAATTGTTCTCACCAACATACAACAAACAAGCTATAAATAAGAATTTAAGACTTAAATTAAATCATGCTTACCAATTATTAACTCACGTAAAATAAAATCCAATTCATCTTCCCTAAATCAAGCTTATTTCTGCATACAAACACCCTACCATTAATGTAAGCAACAGGAGCTCTTTCCCACATTCAGCGCTGTAACAGAAAGTGCTGCAGAGCACAGCAAGGCAGACGCTGACTCTGCAAGACTGATTTAGGTCCAACTTTGTTGCACCTCAGCCAGATCTAATAATACTACCAGGATATCTTACATTAACATGCTTACAAACAAGGCTATTCAGGCACCCAGGTCTGTCCGAATGCCACCTTAACTCACCACAGTCCCCTACAAGTGGCTTATAGGTTTTGGTTTTCTGTTGCCGCATTTAGTTTTTACACAAGAATATGCTGAATCAGAGCACGTGGGCTGGTAGACTGGGCAGAGATTGAACAGCTGAGTTTTCATGCGCGCTTTGTTGGAGAAAGCGGTCTGCTTCGCAACACGGCGATTCAATTTTCCTCAGTTGTTAACAAAACACAGACCTGCTACACAAAGTCCAAAGCATTGCCTCAGCAAGTGCTCACTGGAGCCTGGAGAAAAACAAAAACAAAAACAAAACAAAACAAAACAAACTAAAAAATTATAGGTTAATTTCATCTTGGGTCAAAAAGGCCATACAAGACTATGACACAGCAAAGTAACCTCTAAAGCATCTGTATTCATTTTGCTAGAAAAACAGCATTCCAGAAAGCCAAAGACAACACTGGAGTTGAAGGAAATCTACCATATCCCTAGTTCTCATCTCTACACCCCATCTCCTTCACATTCTCCTTTCACTCTCAAAGTGTCTGTCTGCAGAAGACCCAGACAAGAGCTCTGGCATCCAAGAAAGGCCAGGCTGTGTTTGGATGAACAAATACAGACACGGTGTCAACACCAAGATGTTTCGGTCTTACCATGATGGAGGGACGTGTAAATGGAGGGACTGCGAAGTATCAGAATTATGTTAGGTATTCGTTACTTCTTCACTGAAATGCTCCTGCTTATTATCCTAAAAGAGTCGACAGGAGAGCAGTAACACAACAAAACACACTCAGGCTATCCACATACCAACTAATATCAAAAACAAAGCTTGGTGTGGATTTTTCTGGACTTGTCTAGCTAAAACTGGAAACCTCAGTGAGTACGTCTAAGCCTACAACAGATTCACAGTCCAGCTCTATGTACTGCTCTGTGCAAAAAGTTCCCTCTTGCTACATGATTATTTCACTCAGTTTCTCATTTTAATGGACAGAATCTCATCAGAAGTCACTGTCTGAACATTTTGTACTTATTAATATTTAAGAAACTAATCAGAAAAAGATCAACTGACTGCACTTGAGGGCTCGTCTGCTCAGCTTTTCTTCCCCCTGCACACAGACTTCTCCCAATTTGCTCTCCAGAAGCTCACACCCATGAAGAAAATCAAACCTTACCTACAGTGCCTCTTCCTAAGCAACAGGGAGTGATTTTTCTATAGATGAAGCTGGCACCTTTTGAGAAAACTTTACATTAAGCTCAACTTAACAAGACACTTCAGCACGCAGAGTTCCCTCTGCCACAAGCCTCAACACAGCTCTTTCATTGAGTGGCGCCCATGTGAGACTTATATTACCCAGGATTACGAAATATGATAAATTCTCTGTATAAAATGTCATAATTTCTCACCGGAAACTGAGAAAAGGCAATACTTTGGGCCAAACAGTCAGCTGGACTGGCCAAGAGCAGCTCACGCACTCTCCAGAAGTTACAAGCATTGCGCAAGTCCTCTCAATTTAGGACATCAACATGTACAGCTTGACCTTCAGAGCTGAGCTCTCCCCACGCTCAACCTGTCACCTTGAAATTAGTCACCACCCTAGCATCACAGTCTGGTAAAATCTTCCTTCAATTATGTTGCCCTTGGCCCTAAGGTCATAATATGATGTAATGCATGCACAGAGCAAATTGCTTTCTGGTTCTGAGTAACACCTACTAAAATCTCCCAACCCTTTCAGGGTCAGGAGTCCTTAAAACTCCAGGGACTGACTAGACTAGGTAGGGATAGACTATGAGGAGAGTCTTTACTGGGGCTTTTTGCATGATAGATTAAGTTATCAGTTAGGCTACCCATAGTACAGAGAATACTATGCTTAGTAATTCAGGTTTATTTTTCCCTTGAGTTTAAAGGGAAATGAACAAAGAAAACCCCACCAGAATCATCTCCTCTGTGTTATGGACTGCTGGCAGAAGCAACACTCAACTAACATGGGTCAGAAATGAGCAAAAAGTTGTGCTTCAGTGTTGCAGGCTTAATTAGATGCAGCTAGTAATTAAGCACCAACTCTGAAACAGTTTAAATTGTCCATTGACGGGAGGGAGAAGGGGAGGAAAAAAAGTGGAAAGCTGTGTAATATGCGCTACAGTACAACGCAGGGACTGGAGACAGAAGTTCAACATACTCATCTCGCCTGCCAGTGGTGAGGTTGTCACAGCAACCATAATACAGCTTCATGAATATGCATTACACTAAAATCTACTTTTTTCCAGAAGAGACTGACATGTCATTCAGCTTACAACATGAAGCTGCCTGGGAGATAAACTGGGGTTGTACAATAAAAGTGACTTGTCTTCAAAACCTTCAGCTCAGCTGCTGCAGACAGGAGGGGCTGGGAGAAGCGGGGAGACACAGCACATGGCTGCATGGGGCTGCAGGACTCTCTTCTGTACCTGCCTCAGCCTTCAGATATATCTGGCAAAAGTTTTAAGCTAGAGGTTCCCAAAATGAGCTGCACAGCCACTCGAAAGTTTCAGACCTGTGCAAGGCATCAGCCATAATCCCTCAGCCATGTGGGGACAGGCCCTACAGGAGGCCAGAGAAGGAGGCCCCTCCAGAGCCCTTCACAAAAGGACTGAGGAGGGGAGCTACTACTCCCACTGCAGGGGACAGGACCTATGCCACCTGAAACATGGAGACCTTGGCTTGATCATCACAGAAAGTTGTGCATGGTGGGGAGGGGGGCACAAAAAAAACCAAACCAAAGGTACACACAAAGGTACCTATGGAGGTCACACACTGGTGTATCAAGAAAGAAACTGAGGACCGTGACTATTTCAGCTGAGTAGCAGTAGGAGTTGTACTTTGTGCTTAATCCCTCACTGAGCATCACACTGGAAACATCACACCTCCAAAAACACACCCCTTTTGCAAACACATTGACACCCTACACACCTCTCCCTCTCTTTCATCATGAAACCCAAAATTAGCAAGATTTATTAAATTAATTCCTCTGTGAACTGGTAAACTGGGAATTTTAACTCCCAAAACAGGAAAATAAAGCTCATTTTTTTCCTCAAGATACCTGTGTGAAAAAAGAGAAATGTTTGCTGTGCCACCAGAAGAGCACCACCAAAAGCCCTGCAAGAAAAGGACTTTGCCTGCAGAGAGGGCCTCAAGCAGCACGCACGGACAGGAGGTGCCACCAGGTCATGCAATGGGGCAGCAAGCAGTTGCTCAGCACTGGTGTTTGCCAGCTCCTCTGCCTGGCAGATACCTGCGAAAGTGGTAGCATGTCACGATAGTAATAAAAGCCTATTGTCCTCCAGGTGAAACCCTCCCTTCTCAGTCACCCACTAGGTCCCCGCTCTCTGTTCCCGTTCCCCCTGCTGCGTACCCATCCCAATCCCAGGCAAGCCCAATCAAGCCTGAAGCCCACTTGATCACCACAGGAAGCAACCCTGTTCATTTCTGTCGTGTCCTTTACGTCACTTGAGCACTCATGCAGTTCATCAGCTTGTTGCTGATACAACTAATTTTTGTGTTTGTTTTCTGGCAAGGTCAGTCTAATGGGAGCAGACAGCTATGCAGACTCACTCATGGTTGCACAAACTATTTAGAGCTGTCATGCCTCTCCTGCACAGAAAATGTTTCTGGCCATGGGCAGAGGGAGAAAGTATCCTTCTACAGCAGCCACCTGCACTTATATCAGGTTAAACGACTGCAAAGCCTCACCCTAAAGACAGTGTTTATGAAGTTGCCATGAGGCATATTTCAGAAATCAGTCCCACGCCAGAGCTTCAGTTCCTCCTCTGACGGACGGGGGACGAGCTTGTCACAGCTCAGCATTGACGAAAGGCTTTTTTCTGCTTCCTCGCTCTGAATTTAGTCTGCTGGTGAGGGGAGCTGAGGGCGAAGATGGGAAGATGAACATCACCAGCTCAGCAAGAGCCTCTGCGTTCAGGAAGGCTATCACTGCGTGTGTCTCCTCTTCCACTGCCCAGCTTGACGTAGGACTCAGAATAATGTTGGCCTTTTACAACTCATTTTAAAATAAACATTTAAAGTCAAAAGTACACGTATTAGCATGGAACATCTTACTTGGACTAATAAGTATATTATGAAAGGCAATCACTGAACTGTTTAGAATGTGTGAGCCCTGCCAGCCCTGAATAAGAATTTTAATTCTATCCTTTTGAGTAAAAAAAGGTACAAGTTATTGAGGCCAATGCAGTTACATCTGTTTGATGCTGACTGCATCTTTCACAATCTCAATCGCACATTCATCATCTTTGGATTATAAATACAGATAAATCAGAGAATGGGGGCACTGCTAGGAAAAAAAAGACACCGTGGACACAAACCATAATCCAGGCCTAGAGAAAGACACTTTCAGAACAGCCTTCCAAGGTCTATGCAGAACAGCTTGGACATAGCAGGTCTTTCTCGCAGAGATCTCTCAGCAGCAGGCAAGCACTTCACCTGCTCAGGGTGACTGCTCATAGCTCACCCAGCAACCTTCAAAAACAGAGCAAGGGTATAAAACATGGTCTATCATGAAACCACCTAGATGAGAGTTTTCAGAGGAAGATTGCCAGGATGCAGTGATTTTGTGCACAAAGCTTCATAATTTGCTTCTGCAAGCTTTAACTATTCTATTGCTGATCTGAGAATCCATTGAGGCTCCAAAATATTTATCTTGCAAAAATAAACCACATAAAACCAAGTAAGTGTCTGAGATGTCCGTCACTGATTTCCGTAGTCAGCACACAGCCAATGGAAGGAACTGAGTCTTTTACCAAACCCCAGCAGCTCTCCAACTGCCATACAGTCATAAAAATAATTTTAATAAATCCAAATTTTTAAATTTTCCCCTCATGAGTAAAGAAGGTCGACATTTTTGGTACATTAAGAACTACAAAGACATAACCAGCACATACCACATTACAACCACCACTATAATTAAAAACCTTTAATTTCCTTTCTATATACTGGCTTTAAGCTTATAAAGAATGTCTAAAATCCCCAAATCCCGCACACAATGGCTGCCATTTGCTCTGTTCCTTCTCCCTTCCTCCCAACAAAAACCGGAAAATGCTCCTGAAGTTGGTGCTATGGGCACAAAAGGTATAAGCCAGGAAAAATAATTAAAATTACTAGTTGGATTGCCCAAGTTTAAAGTGTTGTAATTCTTCATCATGTCAACTTCTAATGAAGGGGCATGGACGACTGTGTAAAAACTTGCATAGATAATATGTAGAAAGGACACCATGTGAAGAAGTGCTATACTGCACAATACGTAAATGAGGCATTTATCCAAATTACACGAAGGAGAAATGGAGAAATAGCAAGTTTCATACAGTAAGTCTGGCTTCAGGCATCAGCTTCATTTCTGGCACTCTCTGTACTCCACAGCCACTTGAAAAAGCCATGTACGCTATTCCTTGAAATCTTATCAGAGAGTAAAAACCCAAGGTCAGACTCTCACCAGGCCAACAGAGAAATGTGAGCAGCAGCTCCGCTGGAAAGCGGCACTCTGGAAAAAAGCCTCCTCCGTGCCACCCACATAGCTCACCAAAAAAGATGAGGGGGATATTTTTCTCCACTTAGCAAAGTTTGGAAATAGCAGAGGAAGTTGCATGACACAGGAAAGCACCAAACTTGTCCTCTAGGTATCACAGACCTCTCTCCTCCACTTCTTCAGAGTGCAACTCTTTACGTAAGTCTGCCTGTACTGCTGGCACATCTGCTATAAACAGGATTGAATCACAGTACTCAGAAGAGTTTTGATTTCTGGACTGCAATTACTTGTTTAAATAATTTGGCTGTTTAACTGACCTCTTAACATAATGAAATGGGAGGCTTAAGGTTGAAAGGCGCTGCTGTTCGAGGTCATCTCCCTTACAGGAATAAATCTCTTATTTCCTCACATTTCACACTGCATCATTCCCTCAGTAGGGGCAATATCTGCTCCTTGTCCCCACGCCTACAACTGTAATCCCTAATTAAAAACAACAACAAAACAACAACAGCAACAACAAAACAAACCAAATCAAACCCAATGCACTGCTTTAGGTTGTAATAAGCTGCTATAGCCACACCAGGCAGCAGAGCATCCAACCCTCAAAGACTGGAGGGCCCAGAAGGAATATAATCACCATCCTGCACATTAACTCTTCAGTTTAGTAATTCTGAGAATTCTGCCATAATTGCAGAGTTTTCATTTCACATCTTGATTGTAACATGCTTTGGACAGCAAAAATAAGTGGAAATCTTTGCTGTTAAGGCTGATTTCCCCAAGAGGGCATCTCCTTCACACTCTTT
>NW_010162000.1:6639-12910 GCF_000695765.1 Mesitornis unicolor | reverse complement strand
CCAATAACCTTTGTGCACTGTATCATTTGCTGTTAAAAAAGGCAATTTTGGTGATAGCTCTACCAGCTCCAAGTAGAGGACCCAAGACTGACATCAGTCCAGCCCAGAAAAAGGCTGCCCTCACATTCAGCTTTTGTGACTGGTTAAATAGGCAGCTGGTAGAAAAGTACAAATGCGAGGCTGAGCAGATGGTGTCCCTTCACCCCACCAGCAGTCACAAGTTGGGGACAACAGCATGGGCTTATGCTGGGAAGTGGAATAACCTCAGAAAGAATGACGGAGCCTGCGAGTCAGATGTTCCTAGGAAAATATATGGGAGGAAAAGAAAATAAAAGATAAAGGACATTAATCCAGTTAAGTTTCCCATGCATTCTTGTCTTGTCTCACAAATTTTATTAGTTCATGAAACCAATTTCATTGTGCAAACAAAACCAAAATAACTCATCACTCACAGCACTGAACACTGCCACAGATGAACTCTGGCCAGCAATGGTAACCCACTCGTGTCCGGACACGCACAGAGTGGCTCGGTTGTCCATGCACGGCTGCCTGTGCGACGGGCAGAGGAACAGGGGAAAGATGGAGATATGCAGACACCTTCCGTGAGCAATTTCGAGGCTTCCTTAAAGCATGAGCAGACCTTAGGAAACTAAACACAAACTCGCATAATTTCAAGAAAACACAGAAATGATGCATTACATAAGTCCATAAGGGATGTACAAAGCCTCTTTCCAAGAAGTAAACCAGCCAGCTGACACTATTATCACAAACTAGCTCAGTTCTCACCAATTTGGCCATATTCGTAGGAAATTTACAATTTAATCATGGTTGTTATATCCTGTTGCCTCATAACTACAGACAGAAAAAAATATACATAGGAGTTAAAAACTACATTTCTGAAGCTCCTTGAAACAACTGGAACAAGATGTCTTGGAGTAAGCCTTTAAATAAACCAGGGCACATCAACACAGCCAGCTGCCCTCCTCTGCCGAGCATCACTGAAGTGTAGTTATGTGCTAAGTGACATTTCTCCCAAGAGAAGCCAGTTCCTCTACTGACAGAGCTGCATCACCAAGGCTTCCACTGTGATTCAACACAAGATGTGCTGGACGCAAGGAGGAAGCAGAATGAAAATCACTGTCAGTTTGATTTTTTTGATCTCAAACATGGGGTAACCTATGAATCCAATGGCATTTGCACTTAATGGATCAGCTCTTCGGTTTATTAATCAGGTCTGTAAAAGCACTCTGATCTACCATACTTTTTGCATGCTCTATTTCAAAACAAAGTATTTTCTCATCTCAAAATGTCACAAATACACTGCGAAGCCTGTCAGGCTGCTAAAATGATACAAACTCAATGACAGTAAATAGCAACCTGGCACATCGCAGAGCCTTCAAACTTGAAATAGATTTAAATTAACACAAAGATAGCAGGAAGGAGAGATTAGTAGCGAAGTGAAGAAATCAAGGGAGAAGAAATAAGATTATTTCAGTCATCATTTCAATCAGACCAAGCAGCTTAAAAGCCAGCTACAGGATGGCATTTACGTCTGCCTCTAAGACCGGGATGAGGGCCAGAATTACACTGCTCGAGCTGACGGGTTTATTTATGCCTTGATGACACTTCAGTTAGCAATGATAAAGGTCCAAAGGTCAAAGTACTTTAAGAAAAAGAGCTGTACACACACAGTATAACTTTCTGAGCGGTTATGGTTGGGGTGGGGAGGAAAGGGGCAGGGAGCATTACTCCTTGTACGCACCCACCTGCCCCACAAGTCACTATAAAACCACTTCAGCTGTGCCTGTGTCAAAGCTTCCTAAGTTCACACAGGAGATTTCTGTGGAGATCCCACCTTCCTTCCTCCAGCCACTCCTAAGAAATGCTTTATTCTTCCAGCTCCAAGCCAGAGAGAAGCCAGTGGTGCCTCATGGCAAAACTGAGAGATCACATCACCAGCTGAAGCCCAGAGACCACCTACAGACCTCCAAAAGACCTCCCAAAAACTGTCTAAAAATTCTAGGGGAAGGAGCAAAAACAAAGGCAGAGAGCAATATTTTTGACATTTCTGTCAGTCTCTTAATCAGGACTTCTTCCAGCTCTAACTTATTTGCAATTACTTCATTAATATTCACATATTTACATCTTGGATTTTTAAAAACTAAACTGTGGGTTTCACTTTTCAAGAAGGATCCCAAAAGTTTAATTCAGCTCAAATTCTGGTTTGGGGATATCAGGCCTTTTGTTTGAACTGCACAAACGTTTCAGCAGACACAGTCTCCCAAAGTCATGGAAACTCTGAATTCCATGCCTTTTTGCCTCACTGACACAAGCGTGCTGAAGACTGCAGGACACGATCGAACCACCAGCGAGCACTGAACTCCCACTAACCTCTGATTTGCTCATATAATTGCCATCAATGTTAAAAAAAACCAACTAAAGAACATCATACTACATTATTCTTGAATATTTTAGGGATTCTAAGAAGCTCCCATCTGTGCCCAAAAGCAAACTCCAGAGCATCAAATCTGCTGAAGGGAAAAAAGGAGAGGAAGACGACATCTTCGGGTTTCTTTGTTGTTGGCAGGCGGGGCCTCCATCCAGCTGCAGGACCTCAGCAGACTGAACTCGAGCAGGGACTTGGACGGCTGCAAATGCGACTCTGTTCTAAGCAAGACCTAAGTCATGGAAGAAGAGATGATGAGAAACAGGGACAACTTGTCTTTAGGGGGAAAAGAAAATGCACAATGAAGAGATAGTTCGTATCCTACCAATAGTCCTGCCAGACCCTTCTATTTATCAGATAGTACAAAATCTTCAGAAACTAAGTACCAGTTTTACTCAAGAACTGTTCTGGGTTTTTATTGCTGCACTCAGCTTTAATACTCCACAGCACACCAGAGGCATCAGGCCTCCAAGAGCTGTACTGCAACAAGCAGAAAAGGAAATAAGAAACACGCCCTGCTGCAACCTCTCCCTCAGAAGAGGCAACCGCACAACCCAGAAGACACAAAACCAAGCTTTTTCTGAGCTAAAGACTGTTTTCCAGTAAGTGGAAAGGTGTCTGGGTGCCCAGGAATCACAATGAACAGTAAGATGGGAAAGCTGGGTCTGACTGGTGTATAACCAGCCCTAAAACCTCTGACTAAGAGCTCACACATGTACAGAAAGTCTTTAGACGCGGCATGTAAGTTAACAAGGCTCCAGAAGAGGTCAGACCACTTCATACTGGCATTCCTACACGTGGGTACGTGCAAGAGCACATGGGGGATGGAAGGAGCTGTCTCCCTTCAGGAATGACAGGAGTAACTACTGATCCTCACGTAATCAAATCCCTTTAAATAAAGGTGTTTTCTTTAGCAGATCAGCTACCAGGCAAACTTTCCTTTCCAGCTTGCCAGTCAGAGCTCTTTGCCCTTCCCCACATCCCCATGACAATACTCATATTATTTATTATGACTGCATTTTGCAAAACACTTTAAGAGTTGAATCTACCGGTTAATCTTTCTTTAAAAAGAAAATTATTTCAAATTATTATCAAATTTTAAGAAAAAATCTGCACGCCTGTAGCTAATCTACTGCAAGAGTTGGTGTCAGGTATTTCCTCCATGGTTCGGAAACACCAGAGATGCATCTGTTTCCTAAACACGGTTTCTCATCTCCCATTTCAGATAACGAGCAATCTGTGGTCAGACAGTCATCTTTCAAGGTCCAACCCCTTCTCAGCATTTCCAGTAAGTACATCTGGCTTTACTTACTTTTTTTCTGACTTTTACAAGAACGCAGGACTAACTTCATAGCAATTAAAATGCTGAATTAAAAAAAGCTCTAGAAAACATCAGCCTATGTAACTACCAATGCTTGGTTCAGCTGGAGCTGTTGAAAATTTTGAAAAGGAAGGAGAAAGTAAAAAAAGCAAATCATTGCCTTTAAAGCAAACAGACACTCTCTTTTTGTAAGTCCATGCAGTGTTTCCAGAACTCATCTAACACAATGGTTCAACAGTTAAATATGCACATGGATTTTTCTGTGCAATGAGCGAGGTCTGCTGTGCTTTCATATCAGATCTCAGATACTATGATGAACTTTTAGCCAGCTGAGAAGAAAGCCACCTTCAGGGTAAAATAAACAGATTTAGTTTGCTTCAGACAATAAGGAATAAAAACTGCATGGAAAGATGTTCCATTATTTAACAAAGACAATAAACTGTCACCAAGAGTAGACTAATGAGTCACAGACAACAGCTTAATACTTAAAGCTTATCTCTAAAGAAAAACATATTTATGCAATTTCAAAGTATTAACAGCAAAACAGAAAATGAGTTTTGAATGCATCCCAGTATCTCCAAGCAGGATAGCTGTATGCCTCCAAGAGAAATCCACAACAAACACGGCACAGCCAGGCTTGCATTCCACCAGGAAAACCAGCCTGAAAACGCTGGTTTTTTCTCATCCAATTGCCAGTTGTTTCTCATCCAAAAAGCATATGCTGTCCCCGCTCTGCTTTAACAGAGGACTGCCGAGGGCCAGAGCGCTTCACCAGGCAAATTCAAACTGCTAGGCAAAGCGAGCTCCACATAGCTTGCAAAAAATATCCCAAGAAACAGCATTTGCGCCTCACTTATTTTCAATGTGTGTTGCAGAGGAAAAAGTGCTCCAGCGGTAGAGGAAGTAACTGTTGGCAGAGGCCTCAAATCAAAGAAAGTTTGCTACTGGAAGGAATTGGAAAGAAGCAGAAGTAGCTTTAGAAAAAGTGTATTTGCTGGAAAAATGTTTCCTAATACAGTTTTCCAGGGAAGTCAAAACTATCCCACTTTAGCTGGTTATTCCCATAACTGAAAGTAAAAATAATGTTGAATGTGCATACATCCATCAGTCCCATAAGCAAAAGCGCTGGGAAGGGCAGGCAAAATCCTTCAAAATAGGCCCAGAGCCTCTTATAAGCATCAAAAGCTTCATATTCATTCAGAATGCTTCCCTGAAATAAACCAGGGCTAGCTCCAGCTAACCTGGAAGAGACTACACTCCTCACTTCTGCAGTGTTTTGCAAACTCTTGACATTAGTTTTAATTACTGCAAGTTTCCAGGAAGCTCTTAAAACTGAAGAAAAATGGTGGGAGCGCAGCACCCTGTAGCAGCTGGCAGATGTCTCAAAGGATCAACGTGTCCAGCCAGACACTCCATAGCCTGTGGAGAAGGACACTCCTCATTGCACAATCCCAGGTGATCTCACAGAGCTGCCAATACCATGCAGGGCTTTACACAAAACCCAGCCGCACTACACTGTGGTACAAAAGGTGATCTCAGACGCTCAGCAATATCTTTTGGGTTGCTCTGTAGATCAGCCTTTAAGATAAGCATGAAGATCTTGGATAAAAACACTGCAGAAGTGCAAAGAATTATAGTTAATCAAACTGGAATAATGCCTAGAAGTGGTTTAATCCTTTGAAAAGTCAGACTACATGAAGAATAGAGTTATACAGACTTCTCTTACTCCTACTCCTTCCGATGACATGATCCTTGCAAGCTGATGTAAGACTTCGTAGTCTATGGAGCTGGTTTTTACTATTATTTGATGATCACAGTTCAAAGTCATCCTAATATTGGTCACACAAGAATGCTTTGGATGCTTTGCTGCTCTCAGGTCCCACACTTCACAGCTACCTTTGCCCCACACAAACAGGATGGCAGCTGCTGGGAATCGAACCTCTGGGCTACATGCAGCAAGAGGAAGCAGCCAGGATCTTCAAGGATGGTACGTACGTGCAGGCAACTCTCAGCTTTACTCCCTGTCTCGCAAGGGAAAATGTGAGCAAGAGGGAAGATGAAGAAAGCCCCAAACCTAGAAGTGAGTTCAGAGACAGCATGCTGGACTACAGATCATCTTGTAGCTTGATTTTGAACCAGGTAGCCAAAGTTGTGTTCATTGAAGGCCATGTAAGCACAAGGAACATCACACCAAAAGTACACAGCATTTCGCTTTTAGGTGCTGAATATGCGATTTTTTTCCTCTTGCAATATCGTATCTTGTTGCAATAGTTGTGTGTCTTACAAAATGTCCAGAGCCTAGGCTACTGACCCCTCACTCCCAGTATGGGGTTATGGCTATTTTCAGACCAGTCTCTTCTCTGCAGCTCAGATCTCTAAGGCTCAAACTGGGCATGCCACTCCAGCCAACCCAGGAAGCATAACTCACCCAATTTCTGGCAACATGTTGTCCCTGGAACAAAACCTACTACTGGTAGTGGTCCAAAACCTATTACTGGTAGTGG
>NW_010162000.1:268-6608 GCF_000695765.1 Mesitornis unicolor | reverse complement strand
CAGGAATGCCTGGGGAAGCAGCTTGTACCCAAAGTTACTCTCTATACAGCTCCCTAGACTCAGATCTTGAGTAAATGACCATAAATTACAGGGTTTAGACATCCACATCAGTCCCACCATAACTAGGAGGGACCCTGAATCTGTACAGCTACAGACATCACTTGGCTCTACAAAAAGCAAGATGGAAAAAAGGTATCCTTATCACGGTCATAACACAGGACTGCGGACTATACACGGCCTTCAAACTACATTTTAAGAGATCCTTCTCCAGAGGTTTCACATTTCCTCATCTCTATGGCTGTGACACTGGTTAAATACTGCTGATGGCTGTAAATTCACAGGCGCCTCTGTAGCCCTGCAACATTTCCCCAGAAATTACAACATGCCATTAACCTTGAAAAATGCAGCGAGTTATTTTAAAATGCAGTTGCTGTGCACACCTGGGAACACAGAGATGAGACTCAGAGAGAGGGGAAGAAAAACACGCAGACCATTTCCTGAACACAGAGGGAACGTGGAGCCTCAGGTAGTGAGATCCACAGTGAGACACGAGGACTTCTGTCTGAAGGTAGCTCTAGAGCTGAAACTCTGTTAAGAAGTTGTCTTTTGCACATACATTTCTAATTTGAAGAAGCCACTTTTTAAAACTTAGGCTAATGATAAACTTCTGGTTATGAAATAAATGCTGCTTTGAGAATCTAAAGATGCTTGTGTATCCTTCACTGAAAAGCTGGTACTAATTTTCAGTCTCTGAGAATTGGTTGGTTTCCAAACCAGTGAATTTGAAGTGTTCTGTGTATAAGTAACCTGATACCTGAAATGAATATCAAAGGAACTAGTGACTTTTACCACATGGTAAAAAATGCCAAGCGTCAGTAATGCCAGATCCTAACACGAACTGCTGACAGTCCTATCGAGAGCTCTGATAAGACAGTTTTAGCCGTTGGAAACTAATTGCACTCAGTCACTAATTGCACACATCAGGCCAGCATGGAGTGCATGGCTTTGTTCTCTTTAATTGAGTACAGACCTCTCATGTTGTGCATTTACTTTCGGGGGAGTACCATGGAAATTTAAAATGCGTCTATTAATCATTGTATTTGGGCATAGAGAAGGAAAGCAACTGCTAACTGCTTTTTCCACATAATTTTGCCATATTCTTTAAGAACCTTAAAAAAACCATCTTAACCATCTACACATACCTAGATATAAAAGGATGGGGACACTCAATGGTCAAGAAATGAGAGTGTTCCTTCCCACAGTTTGATGAGAATCCCAAGGATAAGGTGATATTTTGTGCTTTATGCCTTTTTCTTGTTCTCCTCTCTGTGAGCAGTGTTCCCAGCATTACACTAACAGTTTTATTCTGCACCTGAAGTGTTGACCTAAAAATAAAAACCCTGTTTACAAATTCTTCATTTAACATCAACTACAGAGTTACCCATATGAGCACACAGAACAGATGTGGTGGAACAAGGAAGCATCTGAATTTCCCTCAGTTTAGGTTGTAGACAGATGCTCACCTTCAGGCACGTCACAAGGGAAACACAGTAACATAGAAAGTGGCCTCAAAGCAGGCGGGTCAGCCCCGACGGAGGGTGACGCAGCATGGGATGGCTGGAGAACCAAACCAGCCCACAGCAAGGATGTGCTCTCACCAATGTAAGCACACATTCACCCAAAACTGAAACCAGCCTTATCAGGCAGCAGTCCATATGAACACACCCCAAGAAACACACGCACCCATGCAACTCAGCATCCAGTGATTACACTTATTTGGCATGCGCAGTCAGCAAATCTAGTCATAAATCCCCTAATCACAGGTCAAAAGAGTTGTCAAAGCCTGCATTGACAGGATCAGGAAAATGCTGGAGCATTTGGTGTTTCTTAACAAGGAACATCAGCTTGTGTGGAAGAACAGAGTACTCAGAGAAGCTGCATCAGTGACTGGCAGCATCAAAGTGACCTCTTGAGCCTGCATCCTAAAGAAACACACTCAAAGTTTACTTTAGAAGTTTCTTTTTTTTACAGCACACTGGGAAATGCGAGGCCACAGCTGGAGCACTGAGTCCAGCTCTGGGCTCCCCAGTACCAGAGACATGGACATACAGGAGTCCAACGAAGGGACTGGAGCATCTCTCTTGTGAGGAAAGGCTGGGACCATTCAGCCTGGAGAAGAGAAGGCTCAAGGGGGAGAATTTTATAAATATACATAAACATCTGAAGGGAAGGTATAAAGAGGGTGGAGCCACACTCCTCTCAGTGGTGCCCAGTGACAGGGCCAGAGGCAATGGGCACAAACTGAAACACAGAAGGTTCCCTCTGAACATGAGAAAACACTTTTTTATACTGCAAGGGTGACTGAACACTGGCACAGGTTGCCCAAGGAGGTTGCGGAGTCTCCACCCTTGGAGATATTCAAAAGCCATCTGGACTTGGCCCTGGGTGACCTGCCTTAGGCAGCCCTGCTTGAGCAGGGTGTTGGGCCAGGTGACCTCCAGAGGTCCCTGCCAACCTCAACCATTCTGTGATGCTGTGAAGTAAAAAGCCCAGTCCTCTTCAGTGCCTGATGAGACACCTAGAACAAGTTTTACAGCAAGTTTGATGCATTCGTGTTAACGTGTATCTAGAAGGGGTGGGTTCTTCACAGATCATCACAAAGAACTTCCTGTATCAACTCAGGACTTGTAAAGAAGCTGCAACTAAATGAAATTTCAGTTTCCATTAAGATGCAGACATAGCTTCTAAACTAAAAGAGACAATTTCAAGTATTCTCAAGGCATGTTTAGAAAATACCCCCAGTGGTTTTTTGCCTCCTTAACACAGGCAAGTATTAAACACATATGGTGACCCAAGATGCAACCAGAAAGGATTTTTCAAATGCAACTGAACATGTTGGCAATCTTTACCTTCCACTGTTCTCAGAAGCAAAGAACTGCATCTTCATTCATTTAAGCACGTCTGAAGATCTGCTCTTGTAAGTCATGGAATTAAATTTACTGCTGCCAGAGTGTGCACCAGAAGAAAGGATTGGGTGTTAAGAAGAGAGGAAAACCAGAAAGAGTGCTCCTAACCACAAACGCAGTATTTTTGGTTTGCATCCGATAACTGCTCTTTCAGTTTAGTCAAGCCAAGAAGATTTACTGTGCAAAAGAAACCATACTATTAAGGTGAAGAAAAAACATCCAGAACACAGTGTCTGTGAAGACTGCAGAGCCTGTTAATATTTATGAACTCTGAAGTGGCTTCAAAGACTCCTTAGTTCATTTTCTTATGTCATAAGAAAAAGCAGCACCAACTCATTAAATTTTAAGGTGAGTTCACCTCTAAGACGTAACTGATTTAATAAAATCTTACCTGCTAGGAAAAGGCCTAACTTCTTTGTTTTGTGTGTGTCCCCCCCATATCGATGACCACAAGATGAAAAGAGAAAACCTGCATTTGTTCAGAAACCTGAAAGATCAAAATGCATCAACCCTGAAAGCACCCAACATGACCCAAAAGCTACATTTGACGCCTGCATTTCTGTGCACAGATTATTACATGGATTAGCACGCCACTGTGCAAGGCCAGGACAGCGGGCAGAGAGAGAATCGCTTTTGGAAGACCCTGATTAAGGGTCAGCTACTGTCAAAAAGCATTCACTCTGATCAAACTCTGTCACCAAAACAACACATTAGAGGAAGTCATCCCTCCTCCCAGTTATGGATGCTGCCATGCAGATATTGTTTAGGTGGGAAAAAAAGTCTATGTAGGAAAGAAAATGAAACTGCGTTACAGGATAAAGCTAGAAAATTGCGTACTTTATTTGGGCCTGACACAGTCATGTTTGGACAACAGAGCGTCTAACTCGGAATGGCAGATTTTTCTGGATGTAATATCAGAGTACTCTGGTAATAGCCAGGGCTTTGGAGACATCAAAGTTAGGGAGTATCACTGCTAAGCCTGATAAATACTGGCGATAAGGAGAAGGAGGAAGAAATCGGGATAAGCCATTGAATAGCTACATAGCTTTTAACCCAAAAAATTCAGCAAGTTACACGTTGTCCTTGACTCAAGCATTCCTGAATACTTCTCCAGAATATGCCCTTGACTCAAGCATTCAAGAATATTCTTCCAGACCTATAAGAAACAAAACATCAGGAAATATGATCTATTACTCCTTTAATACAAATATATTCACCATAAAACTATTAATGGGGCCATATGTTACATAAAAGTCTCAGGTCTTCAAGAATCTCTACAGATTTGGTGGTGACCGAGTCAAAAAACAAAGCACAACTTTTCAGCAGACAAAATGAGATGAAATGCAGTCTTTGTAAATTTTTTAACACATCTGTCATCACTTTGGGGGTTAAACTGTTAATGTTTCTCCTCAGCTTTGCAGTCTCTGCATTAAGGAGTGATTACTCAAGTATCAGAAGGATGCTGAAGACAACACATATACGTAGCATCGCATGTATGTATGTCATATGTATCCACAGACAACGTTCCATACCCTGGAAGTATACCCTACCTTTAACAGCAGCACCAACCACTTCTCAGTCACTGCAAAAGTTCCCTTACCAAAATAAAATACTAAAGCTGGGGTTTTTTTTCCCCAGCTCTCAAACAATATTGAATCTTTTTGGCATCTGAAATTGTCCCAGCCATTCACTCTTATAGTGGACTTTAGTTCCTACAAGCTTTGAGTCTCACACACCAGGAGGATCAAAAGGAGTAGGGCCAGGGAACAGCTTCTGCACTGGCTACCTGCTGCAAATCACCAGGAATTAGTTTCCAGCCAGGAAGACAGCAGGGCCACATTGTCAGCCCCCTGATTTTCCCTCCTCAACTGGGATCTCCCTCTCCAATCTCTTGGAAACTGGGTACCACAGAAGAGCAGAGCCAGGATTTTCCCAGTTGCTGCCCTTAATTCCTCCCTCCCCAACAGGCACTGACGTCAGGTCACCAGGCCACCGCGACGCTGTCAAGGCGGGCCAGGAGGGCGCTCAAAGCCTGGGTGATGCCTTCACCCACAGCAGAAACCAAGGAGCGGCACACACAGGGTTCAAGAAGCAGCAGCACCCCTGGCCAGTCATCCCCAACCCCAGACGTGCAAAGCAGACCAGGTCTCACTACTGCCACAGTTGAAAGAGGAAAAAAAACCCAAACCCATCAGCCTCATGCTTTAGCTCAGGTCAGCCCCACCTGCCACAACCATCTCCAAGAGCTTACCTGCAGAGCTGGAAGCACGACATGGCTCATCTTCAGTCTGGCATCTCAGCCCAAAACCTACCTTATTACGACAGAGGGAAGAGCCAAACATATTTGTGGCCACCATAGGAAAAACACTGGAACATAACTCAGGCTTTCAGGGATTTTTGCACAATTTGGTATCATAACACCATCAATTAATTTTATATTTTATCAGTTTCACAGCTAGTAGCTTAAATGTCAGCTTAGAAGAAGACAGTCTAGGGCTAAAAAAAGCCCTCCCTTTTTGAACAACTAGATACGGCATTAAAAAAAAGGTTTAAGGCAGCTCACACTTCTAATTCTGAGGAATGAAACTACTTATCACATGTTAAAAACTATGGCAGGATACTGCCAGATAACACAGAGCACAGGCACTTGGCATCCCTACTTTATTAAATATTTCCCCTCCCCACCCACATCTCAACCACCACTGGAAATACGATACCCGAGAACCTGTCCATCACTCATTCCACTTTCACACAAGCTTAACAGTACCATATCTACCCAGCCTAAAACTCGGCAGCTGCAGTAACAAAGCACAACAGGAACACAGGACAAAAACCTGTTATTCTCCCCTGTTTGCCCCATACGTACGTTTAAGCCCAGTAACGACCCACAAAGCACACAGGAGGCTCACGAAATACATGCGCACCTATCAGACCTTTTCCGGAGAAGTCCAAGTTGGCAGCTTGGACTGTAGAACTGATGGCTCTGCCATCCTTTCAGTCTCCTTGAAAGTACGCCATCCAGAAGCATTTCTCTATTCGTACTTCTCCAATACCACCGTACCTCATCGCTCCACGTCAAGATGCACCCAGGCACCGCACGCTTGGCGGGGGGATCGCTATGTAGATGTATCCAATCTGTGTGGCCAGCCCCTAGTTCAGTCAGGCTCAGCCAAAACTCCAGATGCAAACCTCACAACAGAAACCGCGTTCCCACGTCTTATTTCCAAACCAGATGCCACCCCGGCCAGAGGGAGGGAAGACCTAAAGGAGGGTTGCGACACAGCTCGTGCCAAGGGAGATCCCTGCGAGCAGCTGTGGGAAACACTGCCATGACCAAAGCCAACTGCACGGCAGCCGAAGAGGAGGAGTGGGTC
>NW_010162000.1:0-251 GCF_000695765.1 Mesitornis unicolor | reverse complement strand
ACCCCAGAACAACAACACCTGAGGGACCCTGCCGAGACGAGCCGCGTTTCTACGGAAAGGTGTGACCTTTCCCAGGTTCCTCACCATCCTACGTATTCCCTGTTTACTGCAATCCAAACTCCCAGCTCCGATTCACCGGGACGGTGGCGGCGACACGCACCTGTCCCTGCAGCCCAGGACGGCTCCTCCGTGCGGGCGGGGCGCGGGGAGAGCAGGAGGGGGGAGGGACAGGGGCAGCCCACGGGGACGCT
>NW_010161999.1:0-8890 GCF_000695765.1 Mesitornis unicolor | reverse complement strand
TCTGTGATTCTGTGTTTCTGTTCATGTGATCAAGGAGTGAAAAGAACGCCCTGGACACTGGTTAATGTAAACCAAATACTGGCTTGGTATTTTACCAGAAGACCTATTTTGCATGTTGTACATAGCATGCTTACCACTGTGTATTGTCAAATCCACACAGAGTATGTCATTTTACCAGCGTGCTTTATGAAGGGGAAATGTTCATGTCCTAAATTTTATTTATGATTTGTTTCATACTCATACTCCCTGATTCAGCTGCTTGACACTACAGAATACATTGAATCTACCTCATCCAATGGGATGAAGTAGGACAAACCTGAATCAGAATGAATCATGACAGTTTTTAGGAACTCTTTGTCAAAAGTTCCATGGCAAAATTTGGGGAATACATGATACACATGCCACGGGAATTGTTATGATTTCAAGACTGACATGAAGTCTACTGTGTTTTGTACACCTATATTATAAAAATGGGAGGAAACACATTTATAGCTGAAGGGAATCTTCCTTTTAGCCTATGAAAGTCTGTTTGTTGCTCAGTTTTTTTTTGGCATGGACAGCATATTCATGATGCTACGTGCATACATGTACTTCAGAACAGTAACTTAATAAAGAAGAAAAAAAAGACAGCCTTCAGAATCAGAATGTAAGCTAGCTGAATGAGTGCATAAAAGCACTGCATAGAACAAGTAAAAAAAATCATTGTTATATTCATCTCAAGTAAAGTCCCCAAACAGTAATAGACATTCCTCCACCACAGTAAAATAAAAGAAAAACAAAAAAAAAAAAGAAAAAAGTTACTCCCCCCACTCACTCATATACTCATAAAATATAACTTGCACTTCTTCCCAAACACTTCATATTTGTGAACTCATTCTTTCCAGTGAATCTGTTACTATATGGTTAGATATGGATGGATACAAGGTAACTCCCATCAACCTAAGATATAGTTTCCCATTCAGTGAGATACACAGATATAGTGCAGATAGGCAGTAACTCAGATAGGCAGAGACTTCGGCAGCCCTCCCACATAATCTGAACTCCTGTGCAAAGCCTTCATCTGTGATTGACAGTATAGACACACAAGGGCAGGAAACATGCAGAAGAAGACTCACAGATCTCTGTAAAGGAAAGACATACCACAGTACATTTATATTAAAATATACTTGTATTGTGTTTTCTGTGAGCGGTTTTCGGTTGTGTCTTTGGTAATGGGGGAAGGGCTATGGAGATAGCCCTTTAAAAAGCTACCTGAAAAGTTCCCCCTTTTCCTTTGTCAGACCCACCTCCGACCAGGGCCAAGCCAATCAGTGCCCCTGCGAATTCATGTATTTAAGGGGGGGTGCAGGGCATGATCTGGGTCTCTCTGACACCGGCCCCGATCAGCACAGCCCCAGGTGCAAGTGGCGAAGCCCCAGCCCTGTCCAGCCAGGCTGGGCCGGCCCCGACCTGACCCCAACTTAAGCTTAAGCCCCGCTGCAGCTCCATCCCGAAAAGAGAAAGAGAGAGAGCCAGGAATTCTTCAGAACCATCAGAAGAGACCTGCAGCAGAGAAAGGAGTGGGGCATGAGGAGAACAACTTTAAAAAACACTAAGGTCGGTTGAAGGAAAGAAACAAAAGGTGGGAGGAGGAGGAGGATGCAGAGCCCAGGTTCCCCTCTTGCAAACTGTGGCGAAAGCCAGGTTGACTGGCCTGCAGCCTGTAGAGTTCACCGTTGGGGCAGGGCTACATGAGCAGGTGGCTGCCCCTGAAGAAGCCATGACTCTGGGCAGTGTGTGCTGGAGCAGTTCATGTGTGAGGGAAACTGCAGCCGCCTGCAGACCCAGATTGGAGCTGTGTGGACTTGGTCTGAAGCACTTTTGTGCATGAGGGAAACTGCAGTTGTGGGCAGACCCATATTGGACTTTTGAGGACTTTCTCCTATGGGAAGGGTGCCACATAGAAGCAGAGATAGGCTGGGCGGAGTCCTCCCTACCCCTGAAGGACCACATGGCACCAATCGACTGCAACACCCACTCTCATCTCCCTGCACCTCAGGAAGAAGGGAGGGGTGGGGGAAAGGTGTTTTGACTTTAAGATCTGTTTGTATCTCCCATTGTTCTACTCTGATGTTGGTAACAAATTAAAATGGTTTTGTTGGGTTTTTTTTTCCTTATGATGAGTGTCTTTTGCCTGTGACCTTTTTAAGTGGTGAGAAGCTCTCCCAGTCCTTATTTTGATTAGCCCCTTTTTGAGGGGGGCATTGTGGTGCTCAGTTATGCACTGGGCGTAAACCATGACAATACTTTTTAAAAAAAATCGCAAACCTTACAACAAGGTCAGGTAATCCAGAAATTGAAAAGTAGGAAACCTGATTATCACCTAAAACAAAGGACAACCATTTTCTTTCAGTATCATCCACCCTGAAAATATGCTTACCTGTCCACTGTTACAATGCCGGCAAACTGGCAATACTGGGCTTGTGAAGAGGTAGACATGGACCTCAGCTGCTTCAGGAGGTCTGGAGCAGGACACACTAGAGGAAAGAATGGAGGATCCATATACAAACAAGTTTAAATAAACTGTTAGCTCCTTTTGTGGCCTGCCAAGCACAGGATTATAAGAGTAAGATGCACAAGAGGAAACTGTGAATGAGCAAAAGCATTTGCTGTTCTCTGTCATTGTCTTTAATATATAATTATGTCTTTTCCTTCTGTGCTTCTTTTCTCCTCTGTGCAACTGAACAAAAAGTGAATATCTAACCTGGTCACAAATTTATGCCTTGACAACCTCCCATGAGCAGTTCAGTTTATCAAAATCTGTTCTTCCGAATTTCCTATTTGCCTGACTGTTGCTGTGCTTTCCTAGGTCAGAAGGGTGGGTTTTAGTCTGGGTTGGTTGATGGTCAGCAATTGGGCGTTATTTTTCATAACTTTTTTCTTTTTTTTTTCCCTTTTTTTCTTCTCTGGTTATTGTTTTCTATTCTTTTTTAATTATTAAACCTACTGAGGTTAAACCACAAACATCATACCTTACCAGATGGCATCCCAGTGACTGCTGTTGGTGACAGTCTCTTTAAATATGGTGTTGGTAGTAATATTCTGAGATTATCCATGCAGCAGTGTTAGACAGACTCCTTGAGCAAAGGGATACAGTGGGTGTACACAAGAGGAAGACAGAAAGAAGAATCTGGCCTATGTGTGCTGTGCTAGTTCATCAGCCTTGTAATGACATAAATTACATCATGCTGCTTCAAGTACCTGCCCTTGAAAGTGGCTGAGGCCTTAAAGAGAGCTGTCCCTGTCTGTTCAGCTGCTGTGTATTATGCTGATAACTATCCAAATCAAGGAATGACCCAGAACACTGTGCCACTAGAACAGATCAGTCTGGGCAGCTTGCATGCCTATTTTAGGCTATGTATGCCTCCATCCATACTAGAGAATGTGGGTTCATTATGCATTATGGGAAAAATCTGTCAAAAGAGCTGGAAGTCACAAGGAGTAATGATGTTAATGGTAGTAAAAGAAGGACAGAGATAAATGTCTTGGTCAAGCACTGGAACAGGCTTCCCAGAGAGGTGGTGGAGTCACCATCCCTGGAGGTGTTCAAAAAACGTGTGGATGTGGCACTTCAGGACATGTTTTAATGGGCATGGTGGTGTTAGGTTGATGATTGGACTGGAAGATCCTAGAGGTCTCTTTCATCCTTAATGATTCTATGATTCTATGACTTGTAAAACCACCTGGACATCAAGAAGCTCCTGCAACATAGCTGGGCTGCAGCTCTGCTGAGAAGGACCTGCATGTGCTGATTGTCAGCAAGCTGGGCCAAGAGCCTCCTGAGCTGTTGTAACAGCATGGCAGGACTCTGGGTGCCTTAATAGGTCTCAATGGCTCTGAGCACACCTACCTTGGCCCTCTGGGCTTCATTTAAGTTCACAGCTTGGCCTTCAGTCACTGCCTGAGATACATTTTACATGTACCTGCTTCTTGCTCTGTTCTAGAGATGCCTGTGTCTGTGGATTGATTTTCTGGCCTGGTCTCTGTCACTATAGACCTGCCTGGTAATCTCTGGGCTGTTTCTGACACGGGTTACCACTGCTGGACTTGACTCTGACCTGTGAATTGACTTCCTGGCTTGACCCAGACCTTCGTAACAACCACAAACTTTGGGAAACATTGTAAACTGTCATATTTATTCAGAATCAAGAAATAATAAATTGGAAACACTGAAGGCAAAGTACCACTTGACTTTTATTTTGTTGAGACGGGTGGCAGATGTATGAATGGCAGATCCACATCATTAGTGTAGTGTGATGACTCAGATGGATAAATGATAATGATACATGATAATGTTTTGCTTTTCAGATAGTGGTGTAGATGTACTGGAGTTTTAAAAAAAAGGTTTTTGCAGTTTGCTGGCCTCAGTTTCTCTGCTCTGGTTTCTTTTCCTCTGTGTTAGCTACAAAAGTAAGTACATTTTTTTACATTTTGCTTAGATATGTTTGCCCACTTCCTATCCTCGCACTACATGTCCCAGTCACCCCAAATTTAAGTAGCAATATATGAACATTTCTTACAGAATCATGCTTGTCAATTTTAACAGTGACAGTCTTTTCCCATATACATGGCTAAGAAAAAAGATTCAAGAGCTGACATATGACTAGGTTTGTTGCAAGCATTAAGCAGCATCATGACAATAACTATAATTAAAGTTGCCACAGCTTTGACCTGATTAAACACTGAACAATGCAACTGCCACTCTTTGTCTACCTTAGGCCGGTGAACATCTGATGATACATAATAACTTTTGGCAGCCAAGTTAATTATAACATAGTTGAATACATTTATTTAGAGGGGAAATATTTAAAGAAATTAATGGGAGAGGAATTCTAATGAAAGGTGTCAGAGTAATTCTAAATATTGCTAATAAGCATTCCTAATACCTCTGAAGTATGTTAACTTTTTTGCATACTATTATGTATTTTTAACACTTTTTCAGATTATATAAGGATTTTACATTCCATGTATGAACATTTAAACATACTGAACTTTCCAGTGTCAAAGCTCATACTGTTTCCTGAACGATTCACAGGAGCTGAAAGCTGAGATAGTCAGGTACTCTGGAGACTTAGATGTTAATTCATGGGAACTGAACATTTAAATATTTTAGGTAGCACTGAGAATCATAACCAGTGTGTTTGTTTCAGCCTTCTGTATCAAGATGCTGACATTGGTGTTCCAGACCTATTTCTAGCACTGATATATTAACATCTGGATGAGTGAGGTATTTACATAGTAATTATTTCCAGCTAACACTAATGAGTATCTTTGTAACGTGGGATTTTTCAGCATACTGTGTGACACTTTTGCTGAATTGCTGAAAACTTAGGAAACATACATCATACCGAAGTATGACCATCAAAGATTTTTTAATATGTGCTGATGAGCACCAGATTAAGAAGGATTTCCTTGTCACTGAAACTATCACTGCTAAATAGATGCAGTACTTTATGAAATATAAAATATCTCCCATATAGCTCTCATAAACAAGAGCTTTGCCTACAAACTCCAGCATACTAAATGGAAAGTCCCCTGTAGCATACTGACAATCACTTTGTCTCTCTATTTATTATTACAGGGAACTTCAGTGAGGTATCCATAATTTTTATTAAAGAACTTTGATTTGTATTTCTGCATCTGATTAAATACTTAGACTTTTTCTCAGACTGAAAATAAAGAAACATTAAAACAAATATTTCTACCATAGTTCTGGAAAATCAAGAAAACATTTCAAAAGTGATTTATAACTTCTTACAAAATTCTCACCTAATTCACTCAATATTTTTTTCTGAATTTATATTTTTAGTCATAATAAAACCAAAAAGTGCTACTTTGTCCTTGAATAGATGAACCTTTCAGTGTAACTGCAGTCTACACCTTCTTTGTACAGGTATAAATGACAGGCCAGAGAGTCAAGCAATGGAGGTTCAAGATTTTCTTACTCGGTGCTCATTCATTTCATAAAGAGTTGAACATTTTTTATAACGTTTGAATTTTGTAACTGTGAACTTGTTAAGCCTAGATTGAACTGAATTGTAAGAAAAAAGAATTATTTTTCCTCTATGAAAAGCTATATGCAATGAAAAGTCTTAGAGGAATGTGTCACACACCGTGCATTTTTAGACTATAGGACTGCTAAGGCATGGCATGGGGTTCGCAAAGTTCCACATAACTCTCTTGCTTCTAAAATATAGATCAAACATGATGAGAATTCTGTAGAGTTGTCTGGATGACATGTAAAATTTGTCAATTATGTACTTGGGAATAGCTATTAGCCTTTTATGATGAGATGACTGGCTTGGTTGGTTAGGAGAGCGAGGGATAGTTTACCTTGATTTTAGTAATGCTTTCAACACTGTCTCTCATAAGATCATTATAGAAAACCTGAAAAAGTACAGGCCACATAAGTAGAGAATGAGGTGAAGAGAAAACTGGATGGACAGCTGTATTCAAAAGTTTGTGATAAGTGGTATAAAATCCAGGCGGAGATCAGGCAGTAATGGTGCATCCCAGCAGTCCACCCATTTGGTGCCATTTAGCATCCTCATTAATGACCTGCATGATGAGAGTGCACCCTCAGCAAGTTTGCCGATGATAGAAAACTGGAAGAATTGACTGGCACATCAGATGGCTCTATTGCCATTGAGAGGGACCTGAACAGGCTGGAATAATGATCTGTCAGGGAATCTCTTAACTTTCAGCTAAAGGAAGTGTAAGGTCCTGCACCTAAGGAAGGAATAATCCTATGCATCAGTATATGCTGCAGGCTGACCAGCTGGAAAGCAGCTTTGCAGAGGAAGACCTGAGAGTCCTGGTGGACAGCAAGTTGAATATGAGCTGGCAACATGCCACTGTGGCAAAGAATGCTATTGGTGTCCTGGGCTGCATTAAGAGGAGTACTGTCATCTAGTTGAAGGAGCTGATCCTTCCCCTCTGCTCAGCACCAGTGAGATGCATCTGGCATACTATGTTCAGTTCTCAGAATTCTTTCAACCCTAAAGTTGACTATTGATATTCTTGGGGAATCCATTGGATTTTCATTACTTCTGGCTAGAAGTAGTGTCGTGGTTTAGGGCTGGGCCGGCCACTAAATCCTGGGCAGACGCTCTCTGTTAACCCCTCTCCCCTCCCCAGAAGAGAAGAGAAAAGAGAATAAGGGAGAGAGACTTTACAGGTTGGAAAATAAACTAACAGATTTAATGAAACAATAATACTACTACTACAGAATAATATTGTAAATATGAAAATAATGAAATATATACAAATATGTACAAATATATATACAAAACTAATATAAAAATCCTCCCCCCACCCTTTTCCCCCAATGACGAATACGTCACCAGAGGCTCTGCAGAGCCGGGCACTGGAAAAGTCCCAGACCAAACTCAGCAGCAGATGGGAGCAGGATGCAGGACACACAAATCAGGATCAGCAGCAGACGAACGAGCAGGATTCTGCTCAGGCCTCGGCCTCTGCAGGATCGAGACGGACGGAAGGGTCGAGATGAACGGAACGGTGAAAAAAGGCAAAAAGGCAAACAGCGTGAGACCCTCGTGATCCCTCGGCTTTATACCGAGTATGACGTATGTGGGATGGAATACCTCGTTGGTCAGTTTTGGGTCTGCTTCTCCCCCCGTAGGCGCAGACACAGCACCCAGGATGAGACAACTGACCTTGAGCATATCTTCTAGCAGCGCTGTTTGGGAAAACATGCTGCCAGTTTTCAGCAAGTTCAGTCACTTAAAAGAGACTGAGCTGAAAAGTAAAATCACTAAATAGAAAATTAGTTCTATTTAGCTCAAACCAGTACAAGTAGTCATCTGCTGGTGTGACGCAGAAGAAAATAGGGAATCACATAATAGAATTTTTAACTGTTTACTTTCAGATACTCTGATCATGATTTTTGTGACATTACCCGTAATGTTTTCACAGTGTGTTTCTTTAAAACCTAAATCAAAGTAATTTTCTCATTCAAATTGACAAATGCTGTTTACCAAAAATATAGCATTCTCCTATTTTCAGGTTTTAGGAAATTGAAATATTATTTCACAGTAAAAAATAAATTATATAGCTTTTGCAATAGAATTTAAAATGTAAAGGAATATTATGTGAAAAAAAATATGTGCAAAGGTTAGTTCCCTTACTTGTCTTTGCTAGAAACTGTTCACTTTTGCTTGAACAGGTAAGCTGTTGAAGTTCCTCCAAAAGCTATCTGTACATACTGAGCTTTCGAAACTTCCTCAGGCAGTGAATGAAGCCTGTGAATCACACTGAACCCTGTAACAATTGTTGCTTTGTTTTCACAGAGGAAATGGGTATTGAAATATATTCAGAGTCTGTTATGTGAATTTGCATTGGTTTATCTTCTAAAATTATTATTTTTTATTATCTGTTATAGGTAGTGTTTCTTGATGGGGTTTTGGACCCACATCTTGATTATTATACTGTGAAGTATGACATTGAGAAGAGAGCTAATCATAAAAATAATCTACAGATAGAAAGTGAGAAGGATTTTGTCTTTGACAGGTGCAGAAAGATCAGAATTACTGGCTGCATACAGCACTTTTCTACATGAAAATTTTGCCTGCAATAGCTTTTGTAACATCTAGGACTGACCCTTTACAGTCACTTATGCTACTATTTACTTCATTCCTCATCTAATGGGTCTGTTATCAAGATTCTTTTTTCTTTTATAAAAATATTATGGAAATCAAAATTAATAACTCCAATGTAGAGAGTAATATATATATATATATTTAATTTTCTATAGAAACATGTATCAGATGTTAATTTTCAGAGGAACATATATGGGTCATAGTTTTAGGCAGATCTGTACTTAAGGATCTAA
>NW_010161998.1:97435-104227 GCF_000695765.1 Mesitornis unicolor | reverse complement strand
AGGAGACTCCACAACCTCTCTGGGCAGCTGAATATACAATAAACAGGTATCCTCACAAATCTGATATCATTCCATTAAAGTGATCTCTTATAGCAAGTGTCCAGCTTACTCTTGAGGCAAAGGGCTTAGGACTCTTTCTCAGTTTCCTCACTAGTATTCTTAAGCTGTTGGAAATAAGTCCCACAGTCTAATTACACACCATGTGAAGAAGTACTTTATCCTACTGTGTTTCAAAATCCCTGATTCTTTTATTCTCATTGTACTATCTTTCTAATTGTGGTATAAAATGAGAATAAAAGACATTTATCTTCTGTTGGCCATTCATTATTTGATATGCATTCATCATAGCTCTTTCTATGAATCTTCTTTGTAAAAAAATGTCAGTCTTTTCAAATTCTTTCCAAATGAGTGTCTTCCTTGATCTTGGTCATTCTTTCCAGGCTTCTGTTCTCCATGTAGTTTTTTTGCGATGAGTAACCAATAAAACCCACGGACCTTATCAGAACAGGAAACAGATTTAAGTAGCATTCACCTTCATCCCCCATTGTCTTATTTTAATGATGGCAATGCATCCCCTACAGCTGTGCACAGATTCTTTCTTGTTCTTGCAATGCCTTGTAGAAGCTGGAATAATACATAAAGGCAGGGATCTTGTGTGTAATTTACCTCCCAGCGCCACGTTGTAGTGCGTGCAGTGTTCCAGATGATGCCAAAGTATTGATTTGTACAAAAGAACTTTGAAACTCTGTGCTATTCATCAACTTACTTCTTATGTAACCTAATATTTTGTTTGCCTTCTGAATGCAGTTGTAAATTAAGCAAATATCTCTCAATTACTGCAGTGACTAATGGCTCCATTCTTGAGTCAGAGGTAAGCAAGCAGCTTAAGTTTTTCTGCATGTATAAATTGCTTTGCACTAATTTATTCTGAATATAATTTCCCCTTTCACTTTGTTTGTTGAGATCTCTCTAACATTCTACTTAATCCTCTGGTTTGGATTAACTCAAATAATTTTGTAAACTTCAGATTTTGCTGTTACCTTACTTGTCACTTATTAGATGTAATAAGCACTGTGGAATTTAAAATGAAAATGAATGACTTGGTAGCAGCCAGCATATTAATACTTTGTTTAGCTGTGCATATCAGATTTTAGGGAACAAGTTTTCCTAATAGTACGAATTTGGAACCACTTGAAATATGTGTAAAAGAATTGCAAAGCCTAATTGTCATTACTGTAATGTCATTTAAATTCCTGAGTTGTCCAGGGTAGAAAGTAGACAGTTTCTCAAGGTTTAGTTACTAAACAAAGTGACTATGTTTTGATGAACTGCTTTGGACAAGTTCTTCACAATTTTGCAGACATCACTCTTGATTTTGTTTAAAAGAAATATGGATTTGCAGAGTGGTATAGCATATAATGTATATGTCCAAATGTCATGATGTCAGCCAACCGTAAATTAATAATCCCTGATCTAACTTAGGTCATCTCTCCTGATTCTCCTAACTATCCTATCCTTTTCTTCCATTGTTATGGAACTGACTTTGATAAAATAACTTTGGAAGCTTCTCCTGATATGAGAAGTCCTGACACTTGAACTTCTAGAGAGTTACAATCAATAGTCAAAGATATATAAATAAAATCCATACTTTCAATTGTCTTCATTAGGGGAAAGACTTGACTTCTCTTGTTGGAAATAACCAACACTGTCTAATTTCTTTCTACAGTCAAATTCCATCCTACAATAGATAATTAATATAGGTGCCTGTCAGGCTTTTGAATGCATTTATACTCCTTTAACCAGAGAGAGAGAGAGAGAACACTTTTTGCTTGGACTAATGTAGTCTGACAGTAGATGAGACTAATCTTGCCTTTTACCATCAATATATATAGAAGAGGAAGCCATAATTATCTAATGATTAAATATGGTATTAAAATGTCTAATTTTAATTTAGAAAACCACTCACAATATTTTGCAGCAAAACAAAAACAAACGTTTTTGAAAAAAGTATGAACATTATTGAAATAAAAAGCAGCTTAGCAATAAGTGACTAACTGCATTTTTCTGTTTATAGTAAAGAGTAGTGACAGATGCTCTGCCATATATTCAGTCTGTTTCAGTAAACTCTGTCACAGGAAAGAGATTTATTTTTTTTTCAATTAAAAAAAAATGAAAAATCCCCTTTTCTCAGACCTTCAAATCCTTTAAGGCACGTTTACTCTTAAAAAATTATTTTTTTTCTTCTAATACCTTGTTTTAATGCTGAACGATTCTATCATAGTGAGTCTGCTGCAGCAGAAGGTATCCATCTGAGCAAATTTTGGAAAGCAGCATCTTCTAACCAACAAAAAAGGAGAGATCTCTAACACTATTGCGTGAGAAACAGGATTTAAACAATGTGTAAAATAGAAAGATTTTTGCTTCTGTGTCCTCTACGGGCACAAATAATAGTCAAGTCTCCAGAAGAAAACTCAAGGAGACAATCTTTGACAGGGCACTAACATTCAGAGACTACATAGCAGATCTGCCTGGTAAAATACAAGCACGGTAACACACATCTGTTCTTAAACCTGTCATTACTTCTGTTTCCTTTTGTTATAATTACAACAGTTAAATTTTGCTACCAAATCTCTTCAACCAAGTATCTGAGAGCAAAGTAAGAGTCTTAAAAATCTCTTTGGAATAGTTTGGTATGTCTAAGCTAATATTAAAAAAAATAAATAAAATTAAAAAGCATGTTGATGGTATTGGTTTGGCCAAAAAGTAATTGCATGATTTTTAATAGATGGACATACATGTCTTGAAATGTAATTACCTTAATTTTAAACCACAAATTCATTATGTAACTTGACAGCTGACAGTTCAAGCTTGTTTTATAAAAAGAATGTCCACACTTTCATTAACAGTTACTTATTTAGCATAGATTTCAAAACGGAAAAAATCAAAAGGAACAAGTTAGTGATATTTTGCTATATTATTTCCAAAAAGGATAAAACACCATCCAAGTTCATAAGAAGTTATAAGAGGTGTATGATGAAGATGCCTTAAAACTATGGCAGTCTCAGAATTGGTTTGCTAAATTTCGGTCCAGAGATATTGATGTTAAAGGTGCACCACACTCAGGATCGCAAATCAAAGTTGGTAACAAGAAAATAAAGGCATTGATCAACTCCAATTGGCATGAGAGGTTGCTGATAATCTTAACATATTGAAATAAAATATTGAAAAACATTTAAAACAACTTGGATACATTAGGAATCTTGACATTTGGATCCCACATGAGCTCAAAGAAGTTCATCTCACTAAGCATGTTGGCATCTGCGTATCTCTCTTGAAACATGAAGAAAATGATCAATTTTTGAAATGCGTGATAAAAGGTGATGACAAATGGATCATCTACAACAACGACGAATGAAAAGATGGTGGAGCAAGTGTGATGAACCAGCTTAAAGCACTTCAAAAGCAGATTTTCACCGAAAGAAGGTCACACTGTCAGTCTGGTCGGATTTCAAAGGTAATGTATATTTTGCATTGCTTCCAAGAAACCAAACCATTAATTTGGATGTTTTCTGTCATCAATTGGATAACTTAAATGACGACATCAAATAGAAGTTCCAGAATTGGTGAATCACAGAGGTGTTACTCCAGATACACTCATCAAATATTGTTACAGCTGGAGTGGGATGAGTTGCCACATCCAACATATTCACCAGACCTGGAACCATCAGACTACCGTTAGTTTCACTCTTTACAAAACACCTTGAATAGTAAAACCTTTACTGCTGATGAGAATATCAAATTGCTCTTGGAACTTTGCCAAAGTTTGAGGTTTTTGGTTTTTGTTTTTGTTTGTTTCTCCCCCCCCCAAAGAAAACCAAACAAACAAACTTTTTTTGAGCACGGTATCACGAAGTTGCCTGAAAGATAGCAGAAGGTAATTGAACAAAGTGGGCATTATATTGTTTAATAAAGCTTTTGTTTCCCACGAGAAATACACCTTTCATGTACCCAGAAAAAGTATGCAATTACTTTTTGGCCAACAGAATATTTTATTATTCTTGAATAACTTCTCAGCCTTCCAGATGGAAATTTCAGAGGACAGTATGGTGAACAGACAGGAGAATAATGGCAAAGTACTCTCAAGCTGTTAATAGACATAATTCTGTTGCAGGACATCTCTCTTGATCTTTCTCTTCCTGCTCAGTAACTCGGGAAGAGGGGTCTTCATGTCCTGTCCTGTTTCACTCAGCCCACAGATGTATCTTTAGCTTGGCTGTTGGGATTTATGTTTGGACTCCAGTGCAGATCTGCGCTTCTCTGAAGCACTAGTCATTTAACACTTCTGGAAAGTGGATTTTATGCATTACTTAATGTGATGTTCTGCATTTTGGAAGCTTGATTTGCATACAATTGTATAACAGAATAGTACTGCACATTTTATTGGGTCCACCTTTGATATATGCCAATGTAAGTGAGTTTCAAAATAATTTTAATTTGCCATATTGAGTAGAGTGTGTATATGAAAATTATGAACAGTTCATTTTTTAAGGAAAAATGGTTCTAAATTTGACATTATCATCATTTCAGTGTGAGATGTACTTTTTAAATCTGGCTAACGTCCATGAAAATGTAAAAATATTCCTTTTCCTGTTATAAAATTCCCTAAATTTGGTGGAGTTTTATTGAAAAGAAACTTAGTGAAGACAGTGAAAATACAATTTAACATTAAATATAAGACTATGCTGTACGGAAAAAAAAATTCAGTATCTAAATGCATTTAGTTGGCCAAATAAAATGATTGTTATGGGATGAATATTATATAAGCACACACACCTAGGTATGCTTATCAAACATTATATAATATACCTAGAAAATATTTCAGTGCTTTTCACTGTCAGGGCAATAATGCAGACTTCAAATTAAGTTAAATTCTGTAACAAGAATAATAAAATAACAATAATTATCTTTCCTAGGTTGCCTGCAGCTTGCTAGTATGATTCAATTTATTGTTCAATTACATGGTTTAAAGTGAATATAATGAACATTTTTAGAGAATGAAGAGCTTTAAAGTTATTCTTTCATATAGATGTATTTAGTGAGGTGCTCATTAGTCAGTGTATTGCCTTGCTCTATTTAGATGCATGTCTTCTTTTATGCATTTTATGTTTTACATTTCTACTAAGGTAAACCAAGGGAAAGAAACCAGAAGGAAGAAATCAAATCAAACAACCATAAAAAATCCAAAACCTCATATCTGCAGAAGCTAATAACTTCACATTTCTCCACAGTCAGCTCTTAATATGATTTCTAATCTTTTGATGAGATGCTTTCCTTAGAAAAAGAGTGTATTATTCTTTTGCATCTATTATTTGTTTATTTTATAGTTCATGCATATAGAAAAAATAACAATAAAAAATCAGCACCAGCACACTTTTCCTTGCTGACACTGTGTTTGTTTAGAGAAGCAGTGGCAAAGAGCAGAGGGATTTCATATTTTACTGGCTGAGCAAAACTGTGTGGCTTATTAGACAAATTAGGAACATGTGGGCACTGGAGGCATCACAAAAAAATGGGTCAAATTCCAATTGATATAAATTGATATAGGTTTGTTGAAGAAAAGGATGTAGATCGGTCTACCTTAGATGAATATGTGGTCTATACCTTTAAGAGAAACTAGATCATTAGTCAGTTACTGTATGTCACAGATTGAGCCAAACTGTGAAAAAAAACTATTGTAATATTGTCCTATTCACTTCTGGAAATAGATTTCACAGAAAAGCCAATTCCATCCTTAATTAGGACATTCCATTTTTTAATAAGCTTACTAGAGAGTTCCTGAATTTTGCTGGCTTGTCTGTTGACCTGTTACCATACGCTTGAGAGGCAGAAAAAAATCCACACAGTTTTCAGTGGGATTTTAATTTGAGTAGACACTGCGTGATTGGACCTCAGAGTATGGTAAAGATGAGTAAGCTCTGGTTCCATTTGGCTACTGTAAAAGCAAGAAGATGGTATCAAAAGCAACTTAGTTGCTTTTGGAGGTCTGATTCAGGGCTCGCTGAGGCCAAATGAAAGATTCCTAATGACTTCAATATGTTTTGGATGAAGCCTTACATCTGAGAACAGAGTAGGCATACAATATTGAGATTGAAATGCCATACTTGCATCTGGTGCTTTTAAATTCCACATTTTATAACTGGCAATATGGTGTAGCACTTTGTCAGCTGTGACAGTGTTCCCTAGGATGGGGACTGCCTCAGTGTATGTCTGTTCACAGTCTGGCAGGAGGCAGCTTATCAAGAGAGAGGCCCTCAATTCTGCAAAAGAGAAATTTCATGGGGGAAATAGAAGAGTGGATGCTGTCAATTGTTTTAGTTGAAAAAAAACCAAACTTTTAACATTCTTCCTGGCTGTCAGACTGCACCTTCTTTAACAGTGCCTTGAAACAGCCATGTTTATTAAAGAAAGAAGACTAAGTAAGCTTTCAGGTTATACCTACTGCTTCTTGTAAAGAGGTGTTTTTCCACTGCTTGGACTTTTGAGATGTGTGGTGGATAGCACTGTCACATCCAAAAACACCTAGACATTTCTATGATCTCCAGCACTGTGGAGCGCTAGTACATACCTGTGTTAATGCCACACTACACATGACTATGGAGATATAGTTCACAACAGGCCATTCCGGTGTGGCCTTACTGTTACATGACCTTAACAAGAGCTTAGACTTTTGCCAGAAATTCTATTAATACAGGGATAAGAATTATTGTATAATAGGAATTAGTCCTCAAAACC
>NW_010161998.1:83639-97404 GCF_000695765.1 Mesitornis unicolor | reverse complement strand
CAACACCGCTCTTAGGAAGAAATGCTCTTCCTGCACAGGGCAAAGGTAATTTCAGGCCTGGGCTTAGTGGCACAGAGTGAATGGGGATTAATGGTACTTTACAGGAACTGCTGTGTTTTGTTTTACTTGAATTCAAAAAAATTACGTTTGAAAATAGTACTTCCATGCAAAAAAACCCCAGAAGACACAAAGAAGTTGTGTTACCCTTTTAATAAGCATATTAAATCTGGCTGTTTGTTCCTGCTATGGAGTTCACAGGCCTTGAACAACAATTAAAAATCTGTGATTTTGAATTTTTATACATGAGAGAAAATGTTTCCTATAACCATTTTCATTTTCCTCTCACTGCCATGATTATGTTACATAGTAGAAATATAGCCTTTCCATCACTATTGCTCAGCAGTAATGGGACAAGAAGTTTCAATAGCCAGCCTTTCTGATCATCATGATTTGTTAGTTACATACTGTCTTCTTTATTGCAGTGTCTATTTCTAAAAATATCCCTCCACATCTTTTTTTGAGGGGCAAGATTTTTAATTGTTTTGACAAATATTCTCCTTGAAGTTTTGTTGCAGAATTAATTTAAAGTTTTTGTATGGATTCACAGCATTTGTTTTACTAGAAGTGTCTCAGATACTAAATCTGCTGAACACTATTTTGTACACAGATTAATCCTAAGTATTTGGGAAAAAACCCTATTCCTTGCACACAAGTTTTTTTGTTTTTTGGGGGGATTAACAGGCATTCATCTTAGCTATTTGAAATGTTGAAGTGTAGTTTCACAGGACTGTCCAGGCTCCCTCTATATGCAGTTGGAAAGAAAGATAAACTTCATCTGAGTAAATCCCCCCAGTGTAATAACACAGTGATCAGCCCTCTGAGTAGCCCACCTATTCAGGGAGCAGTAGCAGGAGCCCTGATAATTAGCTTAGTAAAGCAGCCTAGATTTAGATGACTAAGTTAGCTGAGATTAATCCCACCATTAGGATGTCACATTCTCATTCTGTCTTTTGATATCCTGCTTTTTAAGGCCTGGGAATTGCATAGCCCCAGTGACATATTGTTCTTTACAGAGAGGCAGTTTTTCATTTGCTGCTTCTCTTGCTGCTTTCTATATTAATCACTGATTTGAAAATCTCCATCAACTTCCAGACTCCTGTATTAATTTCTAGTTTGTGATTTTAATTATAGCTCTAATCACTCCCTAGATATAAGACTATGCATTTTGCCTACATCCTCATTTTGCTCTGTAACTCAATTTCTGCTGATGTTTTAGTTAACATAGTACATGTCACTGCTCTAATTCTGTTTATGCTAATAGACAAATTCTACTCTCTTAGCCTGCTATTTAGAATAGAATACAGTAGAGTTAATTATATTCTATGTATAATGTAATTCTGAACTCCATGGGATGGAAACAGCGTTTGAATTTTCTATTGTATCATCTTTGCTATCTTATTACTTCTGAGGTTTAAACAGATTTAGTTCAGGTGACCTGTTTTATAAGTGAACTGTAGACATCATCTTCATATGTGCTTGTTTATGACTTAGTTTTCAGTCACAAAGTGGCAATAAGATCCTATATCACTGAAAGTGTAAAAAAAAATAAAATCACAATCCCTTCAAATCCACAAGGATCTGAGACCCAGTTTGTTACCACTACAGTCATATAGTAGCTTTAAATTTGCTTTCTCTATTTACTTCTTTTTTAAAAATGATCAGACAAATGTTTTGTCAGCTCTGAGAAAATGCATGGGTTCAGTGCTGCTTTTTTATTGCTGCTGGGTTTGATATGTTGTATTTTAGGAAGTTAATGGCAGAAAAAAATAATAATTTTCAATTATAGATTCCATTGCATTACTTTGGGTTATGTCTTATGATGCAGGCAAGACTATTCAAGGTCAAATTTTTAGATGCTGCTGCAATATTTTTAAAGAAAATTTTCAAACTACTTTTTTTTTCACTTTTGCCATGTTTTTAAATATGATTGAGACCATGAAAACTACTCAAAGACAGACTCTCCCTTTGGACCTGCAATTCTTTCTAGATGTAATAGCAAATTTCTTCTAAAATCAGAGGCCACAATTTGGTCATAGGTTTTTAAGAATAGTGTTTAACCTTTTTTCAGCCACAGGGGTTCTTTTAGTTTTATTGTGTTCTAGGCCTACAGGCTATATTGTCTTCCTCAAAGTAGCTGTGCAATAAAACTGTTGGATCATACTGTCCTTGTTACAGTTTTTAAATGTTTCTGAAAACAATATTAAACTCTTTGGAAGAAGAAAGAATAAAAGAACATGGATTCCACTACAATATCAACATTAATAACAAAACAGAACTGAGCATTTTTGTCCTCCTATTATGGAATGGGATAGGTAGGAGTGAGTGAGATGGAATTCTTAGGTTGAAATATATATACTTCCTCATACTCACTTGATAGACTATTAAATAAACTTTACTTTCTTTGGGTTATTGGAAATGTGATTTTCCTTATTGTCATGTGCTGCATCTTTTCTTGCAATAAAATACAACTTTGATAGATCATATTGTTTTCTTCTCTAAGAAATGTAGTATGTTATTGTATCTCTGGCTGTCCCACGGAGCTGTAAATTGCTTTCATTAAATTCCCTGCTTTTTACTTTTGTTGTCTTGGCAACAAAACATAATTTGTTCTTACATGTGTATTAGAGTCCAACTCTATAAGTTAAGGTTGCAAAATTTCTTTCAGTAAGAAACTCCCATTTCCACCTGGACATAACTTCATAGAGAAGTCTGACTTTAAACTAAAACTTTTAGGCTGAAGTTTACGAGAAATGGACTTCATATTTAAAGTTAAATAGAAAATAACTTGCTTTATTTGTATGATGCACAATGGGAAAAATATTTCCCAAGGGAAAAGAAAAGATTAATAAAGATGAAATTCTTCTCCCTTAATTTAGGCATCTAAAAATTAGCCATATAGCTCTAATAAATTAAGGGTCCCTCCCAGTGGAGAGGAACATACACCTCCAGAGATCTGTTAATTTCACAGAATCACAGAATGTTAGGAGTTGGAAGTGACCTCAAAAGATCATCCAGTCCAACCCCCCTGCCAGAGCAGGATCACCTAGACGAGGTCACACAGGAATGCGTCCAGGCGGGTTTTGAATGTCTCCAGTATCCATTGACCCTACAAACTTTGTGGCAAGTATTTTGCTTCTAGAATGTTTGAAAACATCTTACTAATAATTTCATGCCTTTAGCAAATTTTTCTTCAAAGTCTCTTTTTTGGCTTATTAAAATTTCAGATTTAATTTGCCACAGCTTATGTCACTTTATCTGAACACAGTACTAATTTTCTGAAAGATAACTCTTTACTTCTGTTATCCATTTTATTTTTACTGTTTAACTATCATTGCTTTCTCCTGTTTCTATTCTTTAACCAGATTGATTTTATAGTTACTTTGTCCCCCTTATTAGAGTGCCTTGAAGGAAGCTACCTACGGAAATTTTATTCTTGGGCTTGTTCTTTTAATTTTGACAAGTTTTCTGGTTTACATTATTTTTATATAAATATTTTAATTTTTTATTTGAACCCATGTGGCTTATTACTTTATTTGCTATAGCCAAAACCTTTGTCTGAGCTGCTTAAGTAATTTGTAACCTGGCATGGCATGTTTTAAAGATTAGCTTCCTTTCCCCAAGTTCATCAGTCTGTTAAGTTACTGGTCTCATTAAAAATTAGAGAACGTAATGCATCCATTTTGTGCTTTACATTCAAACATTTAAATAGGTGAATGTGTCCATTTCCTCTTGGGATGGTTGTCTCTTTATATATGCTTTCCTTAAAAGGAGTTTAATTTCCTGAAAATGAACTTGGCTTTTTAATTCATTTATTTTGTAAGATTCTTGTTCCTTTTTACTTAAAGTCTTTATTTCAATGTGACCTGTGTGCTCCTCAGCAGTTCTGGACTAGTGCTTATTGTAGAAGTTCCCCATAAAGTTTTAAGTTTCAGCATCATGGTTCTATTTGCACTTAAATGAAGCTCATCTAAAATAATATACAGTTTTGCAAAACAGACATTTCACCTATTTAGTGAGATTTTCTGAGTTTTTAATGAGTTTGACTACATTTTCCTCACACAACTTATATGTGTCTTATATGTGAACAGAAACTTAATTTTTCCAGACTAGTGCATGACTTTGGTACATCTCGGTCTTTTACTTCTCACCCATTCATTTATTTTTAGCTCCATAATCTCTATTCTGCTGTCCCACGTACTGCTACAAATATGAATCATGACCACTTTTTCCATCTTAGCACTGTTGAGACCAAGAGGTTCTTCACTGAATTAAAACACCAGACCCTCATTATTGTCACCACAGACACAGCTATCAGTCTGCCTGGTTTGTCTCCTATTATTCTGCACATCTTCACTTCACCAGGTTGTTCTGGAAGAGATTCAGGATAGTCCTCTCTCTCTAGTCAGATCTTGTCTGTTGAATATTTTCAGCCATTTATAGAATCATGGAATCCTGGAAGAGTTGAGGTGAGAATGGACCTCTGGAGATCCTCTGGAGATACAGAGTCCACCCCCCTGCTCGAAGCAGAGTCAACTAGGAGGCTGCCCAGTACCACGTCCAGTGAGGTGTTGAATGTCTCCAAGGATCAAGACTCCACAGACTCTCTGAGCAACCTGTTCCAGTGCTCAGTCACCCTTACAGTAAAAAAGCTGTTATGTTCAAATAGAAACTCCCTTGTTTCAGTTTGTGTCCACTGCCTTTTGTCCTCTTGTTAGGCAAACAAGAGGAGTCTGACTCTGTCTTCTTTATGTCATGCCCATCAGGTATTTATATATACATTGATAGATCCCCTTGTGCCCTTTCTTTTCCATGCTGAACTACTCCAGCTCACTCAGCCTCTCCTTGCATATCAGTTGTATCAGTCCCTTCATCAGCTTCGTGGCCCTCTGCTGAACTCACTCGAGTTTGTCCATGTCTGTCATGTACTGGGAAGCTGAGACCTGAACCCAGCACTTCATATGTGTCTCACCAGTGCTGAATAGAGCAGAAAGATCACCTCCCTCAACCTGGTGGCAGTGCTTTTCCCCTAAGGGAACTACAGAAGCTTTCAGCCTACTCTGTTGTAGGGTCACATCATTGGCTTATGTTCAACATGTTTAACCAGACCCCCAGGTCCTTTTCTGAAAAACTGCGTTCCAGCTGCTTGGCCCCTAAACATCACAGAATCACAGAATCACAGAATATTAGGAGTTGGAAGGGACCTTGAAAGATCATCCAGTCCAACCCCCCTGCCAGAGCAAGATCACCTAGACTAGGTCATGTCCAGGCAGGTTTTGACTGTCTCCAGAGAAGGAGACTCCACAACATTTACTGGTACATGGGCTTATTCCTCTCCAGGGTCATGGCTTGGCATTTTCCTCTGTTGAACTCGGTATCCTCCTGCTAGGAAATGGTTTCTCCCAATGGCAGTATTTGCCAATGGCCTGGAAGTGGGCTTGCTTAGGAAGTCTGTATGCTTTCTCTGTGGTTAATAGTGTCACATTTAATTTATGTCACTTATACAAATAAAAAAAATAAAAGGAAGCAAAAATACAACAACATGGTTATTACCTATTGGTCTGTGGTAGGTATATTCTACATCACCATGCCTGTCTTTTTATTTCTAGATTTATCTGTCTTTCTGTACCTATGATGCTCAGATATGTGCTGCCTGGGCCATGATATTCTAGAATGAATAGTTTCAGTAAGCTAAATTATTATCATTCAGATGTTCTTAACATTTCCATTCATCCTAATTGAATGTATACCATGTGTTACCATATATTGGCAGCTGGTGCTGTCCAGTGTCTTATGATTCCTTCTAGTAATTTTTGCTTAAATTAAAGACAGTGAATTCTTCCATACAGAAACTCCAACATTTTTTCTCTGATAAGCAAAATCTATAGATTTCCTTAATTTTTTTTTCCAACCCCTGCCGGGGCTGTTCCTAAACACTGACTGATAGTCTTGCCACCTAACAGTATTGCTCAACAGAGCTTGAAATTAGCAAGAGGGGCTCAGGCTGTCTGACAGCTAGGTCTACCATGGCCGCCAAGTCTGAACAAACAGCGGCAGCTATTTTGCTCACAGGGGAAATAAGGTTAGTGAAAATATTAAAGAAAAGTGAATGCCACTGCTGACATGGCAACACTTTGCAGTAATTGGCTCCTTGTGATTCATGCTGGCCTGACTCTCAGAGCTACAGATGGGAAGCTTAGAAGCCTTAGTTCAGAAGCTCTAGTTTGGAGCTTATAAACTCTTAAGAAATGGGAAACAGATCAAAAGTTCACTGAAGTAAGCAGAATTCTGCAAATTTCAAGAACATTTCTTGCTAATTTACTTTTGTTTGAGAGAATTTATCTATTCAAACATGCAGGATAACTATTGTAACCATTAAGTTGCAGGTGCTATTTTTCATTAAAAACTACCATTTTTAATTTCTTCCAGAACTAAACTCTAATTCTTTCAACAGCTAGCACTGTCCATTCCTTCTTATTATTGAAAGTAGATTTTTATAACTAGACAATATGATTAATTTTGAAAGATGTTGCAAATATCCTCCTGATAATTTGGTATAAATATTATTAAAGCGACTAATAAAGAAGAAAAATTGTGTTGTTCAAAGGTTAAATACAAAACAACAAAAAAATAACTAGCACAAATAAGTAGTGAACACAGCTTGAACTTCCACTCATATATATATATCCCAGTTCTTGAATGCAAATATTAACCAAATCTGAGCTGTCCAGCTTAGCAGATCAAGCTGGAATTCTCAGATAAATAGATTAGACTTCCAGTAATGTTGAGGAGATTGTTTGCTTTTGGTGTTTTGTTGCTCGACCAGAAGGCTGGTGCTCGATGGAGTTTATATTTCTGTTCCTGATTCTGCCTTAAACTGTGAAACAGATGAGAAAGATTAAAAAATCAAAAAGAAGAAAAGTGATTTTTCCAAATATTTTCCAAACTTTAGCTTTTAATATGGGGTCACTGCAGATGTGTTTGAGTGAATTCACTTCTGTCATTTACAGAGCATAAATCCTACTTTCTTGATCTAATCAAACTTCTGATTGACAAACATGATAATACTACAGGTCAATAATGATAATTAATGGGCTGTCCAGAGAAGCTATGGAGTCTCCATCCTTGGAGATATTAAAAATCCAACTGGACACGTTGCTGAGCAACCTGCTTTAGTTAGACCCTAGTCTGAGCAGAAGGGTTAGACTAGATGATCTCCAGATATGCCTTCCAAACTCAGACATTCTGTGATAATAATAAATGTAATCCCCCAAAGGAAGAGCTTGATGAATTTAACAGCTGTAATATTTCTCCTAATATGCTTGCTTCTTCCCACATTACATCAGGGCCCTGATCCTTAGTATTCAGAGTGTGCATGGGATTTTATGAGACATGGAGCATTTTCATGCCCTCCAAGTTTGTTTACATGGAAAAATATGTAATTAATCTCAAGTTGAGTATACAACAATATGTCAAGACAAAGAGTTCTTTGTAGAATATTATTGTCTTCTCAAAACCACAAACGCTAATCTGGAAATGTAAATGTAATATTCCATTTAAAGAAAAGCACATGCTGTGAATTTTGCAGCATGAAACACCCACCTTTATAACCCTGATAATTCAAAAGGATGAGAGAGGAAGAACGGAGAGAAGCAGTGTGTTTCACTCACTGCATCAGGTAGCTGCAACACCACCCATGTGGCTGGTAGCTACTGAGCCAGAAAATCAAGCTTTACCATGAGTGAAACATTAGATCCCACATGAGTCTATTTTCCAGTCTAAATGGTTAGAAGCTTTAGCACATTTCATTAGGACTACTCACATCATCACATCCCAGTGATCCTGGTCCATATCTGCTTTGCCATCGGTTTCCAACAAAATTCTGCTATACTCGGTTTTGATTATCTGCAATATAAAAATACATTCAAAGATGACCTTTTAGTGAGCTTTTTTATGGGAAGTTCTATTTTGACAGCTGAATTAAACAAAATGTAGAGAATATAGGTAGTCGAGGCTTCAAGCATATTGTTTTTAGCACAGTAACTACAAACAAAACTGCTTTAATCCTCCACAACCCATTTAACCTTGGAATTAAATATGCATGTAAATGTAATGGGCCTACACCTGAGTTCATGTAGACTTATAACTATCCACTGGATTATTTGTGTATCCAGATGCCTTAGAAATTCAGGTTGCTAGCTCAGTTTCTTAAAGACTTGTCATGCCTACCCAGCAAAGTAATATTACAGATGTTTGATTAATATACTTACATTCCATTCAAATTAGCAGTGCCATTTCAAAGTATTTCATATCCTGAAGAGAAATTGTAGCCTGATATTCAAGGGATTAAGCTGCAGATAAAGCAATTATCTTTTAATGACGTCTCCCCTCCTAATTTTCTTTTTTTTCATTATAAGGCAATAATATGATTTATAAACAGGAAAAGCCTATGTGTCCTAACACATTTAGAGATGTTGCATTTAAAAGACTGTATTGCTTCTCTTAGCAATCAAATAAAAGACATTGCAACAACTCATTCAGCAGAGGTCTGCATCTTCCTAGGATCCTTTTTCTTATGACTATTTTTAAATTTTAAATTAAAATATTGAAGAACAGACATTCATTATATAGTTGGACTAATAAGAACAAAATATCTTGTCTAAAGCAGACATTCTTACTGAGCTCTCTTAAATAGGCCAGGACTGTAAATATTACAGCTTTTATTATGCTGAAAAGAGACAACAACAGACACAAAGATAAACATAATAGGAGGAAAAAAATTCTGAAGAGCATACTCCAAGGAAGAACATTACTGGTAACTCAGTAATGTGTTTTAGTAATCAACAGCCATCGATACAACAAATCCACCAAATTTATTCAGGGTAAAATTGATTAGAATAAATAAATAAATTGTATTTTTATCTCCATTCAATTCATCTAAGACACATGAGATGACTTTATACGTATCTACTGTTCATACAATTATTTGAACATGTTCTGCGCATCAACCCAAAGAGGGATAGGTGCAGTTTTAATCTGAACAAGCAAGATGTTTGGCCTTGTGAAAGCTATAATACTGTACAATAACAGCATTTCAAAGCCTGGAGTGAACAGGGACCAATGGGCTACTGAGCTATGTCAAGACACGCAATGCTTTCAACATGGTAACAGCACTTTGGACACTGGTCTCCTTCTGGTCCTTTCAGAAGAGAAGCATGTGATGCCAGGAGTTGCCAGCAGATATTTCCCTGTCCTTTTCTTAGCCGATACTGGGGAAAAAAATGTAAAGGAAAAATTTTTAGTCAGATACCTGTAAATGGAGAAGATGGCTTTATCGTTTCTTCTCTAGTTGCTAATCTTTTCTCAGTAAGTTTAATGAAAATATGGTATGGATAGCTTCTGTCAAATACAGGCCAGCCTTATCACAGAATTCAAGGCCTTTTCTGAACTTCCGTGTTAATTGATCTCTGCTGCAACAAATAAGAGAGTGTCTCTGGATTGCGTTTCTTTATTTAAATAATTCTTTTGTTCCTCCTTCTATTTGCTTTACCTGAAATTCATTCAGGATTGGCTTGTGACGTGCTACAGTTTCTAGCGAAGGAAAATAAAGATGCCACATTGAGAAGTGTATTTAAAGATCTAAAATATTGCAATTCTTTACTATGAAACACAGAGCTCTAAAAGGCTTTCACAACCCACCTGATTTGAAGTTGTTTTGCTTGTAATATGTTGAGTTTACTTTTGTTCACTTCTTGCACTCTTCAAACGTTATTTTTTACACTGACAAGACAGAATTTTAAGTACTTTAAATAATGTACCTAGAACATTGGTGGAGCTTTCACTTCCTGTTAATATATGTGTGCACAAAGGAAAAAAGCACTCTCATCAATATTTGCAGTAAGTAGAAAAACTAAGGTACATTCTTAGTAAAGAAATTAGTGTATGGTAATTTCAATTAAAAATAACAGATGCCTTTTAGGAAAATACTACTGCTCCTGGATATATTTTAGTTTTGCATCAATAACACCTCTGGTGCCTGATTCTGTATGTATAAAAAAGAATGCTTGATTTATTCTCAAAGAACTAAATAAACATCAGTGTCAAATACACAGCACAAACCTACAAGCACACACATATATATGCACACAATCACACATACAATGGCAAGGCATTAGAGAACATATGGCAAAATCAAGCACTGTAGAGTGTGGAAATGGCAAACTGTTTCCTTCACCTTCATGCTTTTATTCTTTGTAGAAAAGAGTACCCATGAAACACGTGCAAGCTTTGCTTTCCTTTTCCCCAAACCCACAGTGGTCTGGTTTCATACTGATGGATTTTCAACAGCAGCAAAGACACATCCCAGACACAAAGAACATCTCCATCAGTCAGCAATGCATACATTGTCACCCTAAAATAAGAATTGCTAAATGTTCTCAAGAAAAGTCTGCCAGAATATTTTTAACATAGGCAAAGAAAAGATTTTTACTTCACTTGTTCTTAGAAATGTCTGAATAATTTTGGCTGAAATTTTCTGGTTGTTTCTTCAGTGACAGATGAATTATAGATTTGACAGATGAGCTAAACTTTCTACTAGAGACGAGAGATTCTTCCATGTGTACCTCTTGGGTATTCAATCTGTCTACACTAAAAGTTTCAATACATATTTCCATGTCTTTACACATGTATTTCTCAACCAAGAGAACCCCCTGTTGTTTAATTTTTCATTTATTTCTTTTTCCCCTTATTTTTGTTCATATGTCATTAGACAGTTCACTTCCAAGGTGCTAGGACTATCCTTTTCACTCTTGTTTCTTAAGAATTTTGTCATTTTCTTACATTCTAACACAGGCATTTACACAAAGAACCTCTTTTCATATGAAGAAAGATATTTTGTAAAAATAGGGTAATAATCCAAAAGAAAGAGAAATCAGACGAACTGAGGAATCAGTGTTGTGTTTTCTTGATCTAGTACACGGAGCATGTCAGTGTTGCTCAGGATCCCGCTCAGGTGCAGATTTCGTGTGTGACCTTGGTTTCTCTGCTGCTCAATTCATGTGAGTAGGCTGGGGACACTGTTTCTCCAGTATAACTAGGTAATCGGAGAGGCATCTCTAGAGACCATTTCATCCTATTCTAAAACAGGTGTTTAAAATGGAGGAAATAAATGAGCAGAGGAAGTGACTGCCTCTCTCTGTTGCCTTAGAGGGAATTGAGAGAAGTAGCTTAGATTGGATACTAAATTTATGGGTGGTTAAAAGTAAACAAGACATATCACAGTATCAAGGAACAAGGTATTTTTGCTGCTTTAAGAATTGGTTGAATTTTGCTGTAAATAATTAGATGTAAAAGAATTTGAGAAGCCCCTATGTTTCTAGGTAAAAATGTATGTTGCTTTTCTCTCTATACTTTCCTTGGATGTCCGTCATATTACTTTCATTATCATTGGTTGGGGTATTTTGATACATTGCAGCTCCAGAGTTTTAGCCAGTAGCCTTGAATCTTGCAGCCTTTTCAGATGAGTATCCGGTACCAACACTGTGAAAAGAAAGTGATTTATGCACGTGCTCTTTAAGTTAAACATACACAGTTTTCCCTATGAAAGTCAAACCAGATCTTTCCTCAGACTTCTTGTGTCCTCTCTCATTTCCCTGATTGTTTGGGTTTTTTCCCCTTCTTCCTGTCTTCTTGTTCTTTTTACAAACTACTTTATTCCTAAATTGTATTTGGCAATCTAAGATTTGTCTCTTAAATCGAACAAGAAAATAAACATCTAACAAGAAATAAGCTGTTCTAAAGTACGCACTTTTCATATATACCATTAGATAAGAAAACAATTCCCAAACACACAGCATATGAGATCTTAAAGATTCAGTTATTTCCTCTGGAAATTATAATTTAAAAACTAATTAGTAATTTCAAACTTTGTATAGATAATTCATTTAGACATAAGCAGTTGACCAGGTCTGGGACTAAGATTGAACTCAGCCACACCTAGGCTCCATAAGGAGTTTAGAAAGCAAGGGAGTCCACTCTGAACCTCATGACTCAATGGGAGAGTCTCCCTTACCTTCTTGCATCTCCTGTCTCTGTGTAAATTGATTCTAACTCAATTTTCCTTTGAATGTTTCTTCCATGGAGTAAGTAATAGAGTGAACCTTACCATCAAACTTTGTTCAGTCACACTTTTATAAATTCTTATTAAAATCACTTCTGCTAATACCTTTGATGGAGATTCTTGAAATGCTCTAAATCAGAATGCACAACAAACTGGCGTAGTTGGCAGGATCCTAAATCTGGATCTGCGACAGCCTGCTACCTAGGTGGGTTACCACAGTCAGTTCACATTTAGTTGATGCATGGTATATATACTGCTTACTACATATAATGAATATTAATTTTCTCAATAGATCACAGTCTCAAATGATAGCTTAAAATATCTTGACAAAAATAAAAGGTGATAAACATGCACAGAGATGAGATGGGAAGAGGACAGTGAAATGCTGTAAAAATTTTGCCTGTCATCAATATCAGTATTCTTTCTTATCCACAGTTTTAAGAAAAAAAATCACATTAATGGTTACCTATTTTGTTTTATTTCACCTCCTCCCCCTCCAGTATAAAGGTATATTTTCTTGAAAAAATCTTGATGCTTGACTCTTCTTATGGTATTATGTTCACCACAATATGACCTGACTGACTCTAATTGAGTGTGAAACACATTCTGTTATACACATATTTTTTGAGTTCAACTACAGTTGCTCGATATTTTTAGCTTTGGGTCCACTACTGTTTGCTGCTGACTACTTGTCATACCTTTCCCCATGTATTTTATTTTATACAGTTTAAAATATGATGATACAACTGACATATATTTAAGACATTTTCCAATTCTTATATTTCACTGGTTTTGTGTAAAGGTTTGTGTTTATTACATTGGAAGAAAATGCCCTTACTAAAGCATAAATACTGGGTTCCATTCAGCACAGTTTAAGCTGTATGTATTTTGCATTTCTCAGGGAGTTAGTAAATGTTACAAATCTTTATTTTGTTGGGGTCCTTTTCTGTTTCAAAGCGCAAAGGAGAAATGAACAATAGTTTTAATGCATTTCATTATTACTTTGATGATGTGTGAAAGGTTCCTGGGATCTTTTTCTGGAAAACTTCAAAGCAGGATTTAAAAGGATGACATCACCTCCCTTTTCATCTGAATTTCACATGGTGTGGGATGAGAAGGAAGTTAGGCGCCTCAGTTGGCCACACTTGAGTTGATGGGACTGATTATTAGAGGTGTGTAAAATTCATTGCTCATTGTTAGGTAGGAATCCTATACTAAGTCATACTGAAATTAAAAAGAAAATCCGCAGATGTAGCCAGTAAACTACTTCATTACAACAAAAGAACAACAAAAAAGATTTATCACCACCTTTAAATTTAATTAGATTGTATTTTTTCCACACAGCCCACACTTCCCTTACACTTCTCACAAAATTCTCTAATTCTGATTGAGCACCTTGATATCTGACTGTTATTATTTATTTATTTAGTGATTGAAGAGAAATCAGAATATATATGACAACACAATGTTAGAAAAAGGAAGCCTTGCCATTTCACTGATTTGTGGATATATAGAATCATATAATCACCATAATCGTTATGGCTAGAAAAGACTTAAGATCATCAAGTCCAGCAACACACACATATATAT
>NW_010161998.1:32271-83612 GCF_000695765.1 Mesitornis unicolor | reverse complement strand
TATATATATGTATATGTGCGTATCTATATATAAAAAGGATACATTTATATAATGCATATATAAAAGATCTGTAAGGTGAGGCCGTGACAGCTGATTTTGTTAAATATGGAGAAAAGACAGCTAAACAGGGATTCTAGTCTCCATCTTTAACTGTCTAATGGCAAAGTTATGCGAAGATGGAATCAGACTGTTCTTGGAGGTGTGCAGCAAAAGAAAGAAAATAGACAGAATCAAGGGAAAAATCTGGTTGGATATTAAGCAAAGTGAAATTTCACAAAGAGCTGTTAAGCTCTGAAATGTGTTGAAAAGAGTCTGTGGCTCTGAACAGCCTGACCAGGAGTAGCTGGTCTCAAGAGGTCGCCTCCAACCTGAATTACTATATGATTCTATACAGGAAGTTTTCAATAGAACTGTAAACTGAACCTTAATTTCCTATACGTAACATAATGCTAACATAATCATGTGAGCAGCAAAAGCCTGTTCTGTGTAGCTTTCTGTGTTACATTTGGATTCTCTTGAGCATAATAAGGCTGAACTGACCTTATAGTCTTTCCCTGAGTAAGGTCACTAACAGTACTATTCTTAAACAAAACAGCTGGTTTTCATAAAACTTGTAGGAACTTTATGACTTAAAGACCTTTATCCCTCTTAGAGAATCTGTTGAAGTTGATGAGCTGTTCAAAAGCCACACATACTCACTGTGCTCATATAAATGTAGTTTCTTGGGGATCTAAGGTATCTTCAATTTCATTGGTGCTTCTTCCTACTTAGCTTGTGGATGTAAGCACTCACGTGCCTGGACACAAATGGAACTTTGTTTTCAGGATTTTGTGGACCCCTTCCTTCTCAGTTGTAACCCCGAGTTTTAATTCTCTACAAATGGGAAAATGGGCAATAATGCTTTTGTGTTAATGCATTTTGGTTTATTTAAATGATTTTTCTGAGAAAGAGAAATAAAATCTGAGAATAATAGGAACTTTTCTGTTATAACTCATAACTTTTTCAGCATCAAAATAGAAGGTAAAACAGATTATTTTTTTCCAGAAATAAAGAGCAATTATGTGTGTGCATGTATGTACATGCACAGGCATGTCATTGTGCAGGATTTCCACCAGCAAGATTTGCAAGTCATTAATGAAAAGATTATTGCCATTTTTTTAAAATCTATGTTTAATACTGTTATGATGATTACAACCAGAGCCAAAGCTAATACTTCATCATTTTGATGCCTGGCAATTTTGAAAAAACAAAATGGTAGATGTAAGAATGAGAAGGTTCCTGAACAAGCTTGGACTCCTGTTCATTGCATGGAGCTTAATTAGTGCAAATTTAGCAATAGCATTGTAGAGCACAGGTAGCCAAGATACTTGTGTCTGAAGCCAGTGTATCCTCTGGACACACTCTGAGAGTACCAGTTACTAATGACAAAAAAAAAAAAAGTAATCCAGAAGTGCTTCAAAGATATCAGGTGCACATGGGAAATTATTTCCCAAATTCATGGCTATATGCTACAAAATAATGATTACTTGTAACATAAGATCATAAAATACTTTACTGGATTGAAATGTAGAGGGTGAATTCTTAAAGCCTTAAATGTTAAGAACCTCAGTTAACATGCATAGAAAGAAACCATGCTGGAATGGCTGAGCAGAATATTGTGAAATTACAGCTGGATCTGTATGATTTTTTAAAAATCTTCTCTAGATAAGATTTTTAAATCTCCTGCTAAACAGAAAAAGCTCCAGTTCTTGTAGTTATATAATTATTCTTATCAGTTCACTGTGATAATCTTCAGAGACAAGGAAATAAGATGACATTAGAATTTTATGGTACTGATTAAAATAAACATCTATGCACTGCCAGAAGCCCTGCTACTAAAATATGTTAAAAAAATGTTTTGACATGCACTGTGTTTTCAGACCAACCAGCAAGTATTCATGAAGCCACATGAATTTTACTAATTTCTTTTCTCTCTAATCTCAGACCACTCCATAAGCTACTATAAAGTTCATAAAGTACATGCATGTTATTAAGTTTTGTCATAGTGTATTCTGTGTAATGAAAAGCTGAACATGAACCTAAGTCTTCAATAGACACAAGTTCCATTCTGAGTGCTGACACCAGCTTTAGGTAGTTTTTCTGTTGTCTTTAAGTTCACCGTATCTAAAAAATGTTCACCTTGTTTTCTATGCCAAAATATCTATTGTTATTGCTTTTAAACAATTCACAGTACTATGTAAGTATTGATTACTATTTCTACTGTGGGGATGATGATGATGATGATGATGATGATGAAGAAGAAGAAGAAGAAGAAGAAGAAGAAGAAGAATCAGTTTTGATGAAATAAGGTTTCTTTAATTAAACCAGAGAAATACATAAGAAAGAACTAGCTAAAAAGAAATTTACGATAAACAGTGAAGTCAGGATTATATTACTATCAAAATTCCATAAGGGTCAAAGTAGGATGAATGTTAAAATCAGTGAAACAATGTGCTGTTTTAATTTGCTGATTGCTGGAGTATCAAGAAATATTGTATGAACTTGAGAACTTGTCTAATGAATATAAATGAAATTTAATAGTAAGGATTTCAGAAGACTCTTAAGAACTAATAATAACAATCTAGGCATTACTCTGGAAATGTTAGCAGTTGGAATTTACTGAAGAAGAAAAAAGAAATTTCACATTGATTACAGATTGACTACGAACAACAGGTGTCATGTGGCTGAGAAAATGAAAATGTGATCCTAGATAATGTCAGTCTAAATATTTCCATTCAGGTTTGGAAAATATTCACAAAAACGCAGAGCCTACAATTTAACAGATACTCTGAGCATTTCAGTCACAGGAGTCACCCACGTTGAAGGAGGATAAATTTAACCTCAGTAAACGCAAACAAGAACTGCTCTGATGATCTGGAGTGTCTGAAAGCCAAGTATATTGACATGGTGCACAGAATGTAAATCTGATTAGTGAAGGTGATTCTGTGAGGAGGAGGAAGGACATGGTAGGTCAGTGTATATGGACAGGGGTGTGAGGAATGAGTGATAGTAATGGGACTAGAAGCACAGCTGCTTTCATTAGTGGGCAATGATGGCACAAATTTAATTATACTATCTTGTACCATGCAAGAATCCCACACCCTTCCAGTGGGAATATGGAAGAAAAAAATAATTAATAAATGGTATTTCATCCATTAACAAATAATTTGTGATGTAATAGCCTTCAGGGAACTAGATCCAATAGTCCAGATAGTCCTTTCCGATAAGAAAGTCCCTTCTCGTTGAGAAGTACTCCTGAAATCTGTTGCTGCAAAATGGTTTGCTTTTGGCTCACTCTTAACAAGGTTACCACGGCAGTGGAGGGGAGCTGTACAGTTGCAACTTTACTTGCATTCAAATGGAAGAGAGACTTCTGCTGAGAGTCAGGGTAGCTTTAGGATGAGTCTATCTTAGCATCTCAGTTTGGATTGGGAACATATGTTTGAAGAAAATCTCCCAGTTGTGTCTGGTACCATGCATGGATGTAACACAAAAAGTTATTGGGCACATAAATTAGACTTTCACTGAAACTAAAATATATGTATCATTTTGGGAGCCACCTAGTACACTTCATGCCCAGTTGACTGCTCAGTCTACAAAGCAGCAAGTCAGAAGTAAATTTCTCGAAATGTGTTGTGCATGCTGGATCCTTAGCACCAGCTGCTACTCTATATGGATCTGTTCCCATTGGATAACTGCTTGTTAATGCAGATATAGCCCATGCATCTCCCAGGGCTAAGCATGACTAAGAAGCAGCAAGTCCCACACTTACTCTGGAAATCTGCCAATGGATGGCAAATTACTTGAATACTTCTAATGTGTACAGATGATAAGCAGTCTTGTCACAGGGCTGACAATGTATTTAGGAGTTTGATCTCCTTACATTTTATTGCAAAAAGTGCAAGGATGTTAGCTACAAGAAGAACTGTTTCTAGTACAAGGGAGTGAGTCATGTTAGTATTTAATTTGATCCTTGGTAGTGGGTTCTCACTATAAAATGGTTCGCTCAAACTGTTATGAATGAAATGAATTAAATTCCATTCTACTGTAAGCTGGCTCAGCAATAGAGACTTGAATTTAGCTTGGATGTGTCTGTTAGAGAAGAACTAGTAATCTTAAGATGGATGGACTCTTTGTTAAAGAGCCTTTCTTATGTCTTTAAAAATAATAATATTAAAATTGTAGGATTAAATTAGATTTGGATTTCATTTAGTGTAATTTTCCTTTAATAGTACTTTATGTGTTTTTTAAAGCTGAAAAAAGCTGCAAGCTCTGCTTAATTTGCTTTCTGCACAGTGCAAGACTGTATGAAGAGTATACATGTTAATTCATTACCAAGATGTAATAAGGGAGAATTTATTGTGGTATCAGTATGCTCTCCTACTAAAGATGTGCTATTAAATATTGTCTCACTTTCATGTGGATTGCCTGTGATGAGTGACACCAGGCATAGATAAAAGTAAAGTAGCTGATTTAGATAATCTACTTTCATAACTGTAAATGATATCATGTGTTTGCATTTACTTTAGAGTCTATCAGAAGTAACAGAACATAATGATGACAGGTGGCAGAAAATGTGTTGACCTTCTCTTTCATCTTTGTGCACTTGTGACCAACTCAAATCTACAGGCTTCACAAATAATTGTATCACAGAAGGTAATTGGACAAAAAAAACCCCGTATTATTAATGACTTACCTAAACCTTGGTTTATATACCATTATATTTGAAAAGGTATATTTAATACACACATCTTCATCCAAAGAACAGCAATTTATAAACAGAGGTAATAACATTCTCTATATGAAAATTCCTATTGGGACGTTACAGTGGGAGATAAGCATTTAAACCAGGTGAAAACTTCTTGGGCAAAAGGCAGTTCCAGAAAAGAATTATTCTGGGACCCTATTTTCCCCCAGTGTTTTTTTACTAAGCATCTCATTTTCAGTTTGATACTCCCTGAGGGAACCTGCTTTCAGATTAGGAAAAGGACTCAAACTCAGTTTTTAAATCATTCCAGTGCTAGATTACTGGTAGCTCTGAATGACTGTACTTCATTCTCTGCTGTGGAGTCATTGTGGAATGTAAAGCTAATGAAATATATTCACTAGCGTAAATGGAGGTTGAATGGATATCTGGTCGATCTCTAAATTTTCTCTTTATTTGGCCCAGTGAATATTTACACGAATATAGTGGAGCTTCCATAGCAGGAATAGAGACTCTTTTATAGCCCTAGGCTTATTTCTTTGTGGAAAGGGTATTTTCTGTGGAACATCCTGGTGTGTGTCCTCCCCAGACAGCAAAAGATATTGGGACGTGACATTATTAAAATTTCACTTATCCAGCCAAAGACTGCTGGATAAAAGGGCCAGTGAAAACATACTGTCCTGATGTTTGCTTTCTGATATGGTTGGTGTATCTTTCTCAGACTAGTGAGGACAGACTGAGTTGACTAAACATAGGCTATTTTACACACTGTGGTGTATGCAAAACATCTGCATGGGATTTACAGCTCTCACCAGCCCTGTGAGAGGCCCACATCCTTCTGGGGTGGCAGCTGTAGGATATTTGTTTAGACAACTCAATACTATTGCTTCAGCATTTTCTAATTCTCTGTAGAGTTCTACTCACTCACAGAGTGATTATACACTTTACAAGAATTGGAGTAATATCAGCGCATGCTCAGTGACAGAAGTAAAGGGCCATGTGCAATTTATTGATATTATTTGTGGAAATGTGGGTAACCATAACACTTCAAAGGCTCTATGATTTGAACACTTCCGGAGGGGGGCACCCGCAGCTTCCCTTGGCAACCTGTTCCAGTACCTCACCACCCTCACAGTAAAGAATTTCTTCCTTATATCGAATCTAAATCTACCCTCTTTTGGTTGAAAACTGCTACCCCTTATCCTATCACTACACTCCCTGATAAAGGATCCCTCTCCATCTTTCCTGTAGGCCCTCTTTAAGCCTGGTCTCACAGGGCAGATGCTCCAGCCCCCTGATCACCTTCATGGCCCTCCTCTGGACCTGCTCCAACAGATCCTGTTGCTTTGCTTTGTGTTTTATGCTTGTGCAGGGTTGGAGCTAATGCAAATAGGACTCAAGCATTATTTTCAAAACTCACAGATGAACAGTCAGATAATTTAATTATTTATAACAGCTATATAGTATTGTGAAATGAGGAAAGCAGCTGCCTCACATTTGCAGCAGTATGACATAGATAGTTAATATGTTATCAGATGAGTAATATAAAAATTCATTTTTGAGCAGTTTTGTTAACAAGTTAAATTCATTTATTGCCAGACTCAATAACACTTGATTTTATCCAATTCTTAGAGACTTTAACTTTTCTTCCTTTTAAAAAAATTTTTCCTAGTGTGTACTTAATCAAAAGCAATATCCACATTTAGGCTGCACTTGTGGTTTGAACACCCCTAAGTGTAACTTACTTTATGAGTGTAAATCTTGAGTAGCAGTCTTTTGTGTCTTTTAGATTGTGTGGGAATGAATCAAAACCTTTATGTTTAACCTCACGGATTTAGGCAATCTGACCTGTCTATACTAAAGTGGTTTGGAAAAATGGCTACAGGTCTTATGGGTGCTCAATTTTTCCCATGTCTTGTCCTATTTTTAAAGTCTACCAAAGCCCTCTTTTATCACTTTCATAAAAAACTCCTATCCTGAAAAGTGCGAGTGTGCCTGGAAGAATTAAGATGCAATAAGATAAAGGTCCAGACTAACTCCTGATTATTGTGAGGAGTTAACTTATTTTTCCTGTTGATCACCTCCTGTTTTATTAATTCCTACCTGATAAGTCTATATCCAAAAACCTTGCTGATTCTTAAGACTTAGGATTAATGAATTGAATACTGTAACACTGTACTGATGGGACCAGACACTGAATAGGTATTCTGAGATACAAATTCTGTTTCTACTGATTCCTAAAAGATGTGAAATGAGTAATTTAGGTAATTTCTTCTTCTACCTTTGTAGGTTTCTACATGCTATGTCTGCCATTTGTGTTGAGATAATTCAATTCACTGAGGCGTGGGCAACTTGTAAAGTGGTTGGGACACTGAATCCTTTATTTCCTTGAGACCATCCAGGCACTGGTGGATTAATAAAAACAGCAGAGTGGTGGGTGGATGGATAATGACACTTACACAACTGGTAAGTGTAGACCCATTGGAAGCACAAAGGTTTATGGATAAGTGTGTTACTACTTCACTAAAGAAGCAGGAGAACCAAGACAAAGTAATCTCAAGGCAAGGCAAAGACTAATGCCGAAAAGTTGTCAAAATCTTGATTGTATGTTAGTACAAAAGCATGTCACCAGAGCTGCTGTTCATGAGGAGGTTTTGGTTTCTGAATAAGACATTGTTCTTCGAATTGAATAAGGTAGAGAAATAGAAAACTGTGTTATAGATTTGTTTGGGTTTGTCGCAGTTTAGGCTCAGTGCATAACTGAGCACCACAATGCCCCAAAAAAGGGCTAGTCAAAATAAGGACTGGGAAGGCTTCTCACCACTTAAATAGGTCACAGGCAAAAGACACTCATCATAAGGAATAAAAAACAATTTTAATTTGTTACCACCATCAGAGTAGAACAATGGGGGATACAACCAGATCTTAAAGTCAAAACACCTTCCCCCCACCCCTCCCTTCTTCCCGGTTTCTTCACCTTCCCCCTCCCCCTTTGCCTTTAGGCGCAGGGGGATGGGAGGTCTTCTGCCACGTGCTTCTCAAAGAGTAGGGGAAAAAAACCTAAAACCTCAGCCCAATGTCTCTTTCTGCTTCCACGTGGTCCCCTTTCCATAGGGGAAAAAGTCCTCAAAAGTCCAATATGGGTCTGTCCACAGCTGCACTTTCCCTCACACACAAAACTGCTTCAGCCCAGGTCCACAAAACTCCAATCTGGGTCTGCCCGAGGTCACAGTTCCCTCACACACGACCAGTCGACCTGGCTCTCGCCATGGGTTGCAAAAGTGGAAAACCTGGGTTCTGCGTCCTCCTCCCTCTCTTTTTCTTTTCTTCAGCCGACCTTGGTGTTCTTCAAAGTTCTCCTCGAGCCCCACTCCTTTCTCTGCTGCAGGTCTCCTCCGATGGTTATGGAGATCCTGGCTCAATCTCTTTTTTATTTTTTATTTTTCCTGGATTAAACTGCAGCAGGGTTTAAGCTTAAATTGTGGTCGAGGCCGGTCAAGCCCAGCCGGGCAAAGCCGGGGCCGCGCCACCCGCACCTGGGGCTGTGCTAGTCAGGGACGGTGCCAGAGAGAGAGGCATGCCCTGCACTCCCTTAAATACATGAATTCGCAGGGGCGCTCATTGGCTTGGCCCTGGTCAGAGGTGGGTCTGACAAAGGCAAAGGGGGTGCTTTTCAGGTAGCTTCTTAAAGGGCCATCTCCATAGTCCTTCTCCCGTTACCAAAGACACAACCGAAAACCCCCTCACAGAAAACCCAATACAGGGTTTTTCCCATTCTTGTTAAAAAAAAATAGAAAAAAGGGGGAATTTATTCAGTGTAAGGGTGTGTTTACTTATCAAAATAATAGATATCTGGTGGCTTGTTATAATTTAATTAAGACATTTAGAATCTTAGTGTATGTTTTGGATAAGTTTGAAGGAAGGAAATTGCTATTGCACAATTTAAAATTGAAAGAGTAGGTTTTTTGAAGGCTGCAATACAATGAGAGGAAAAAAGAAATTCTGAAAATGCGTGAAGTCTATTGCTGTAGGTTTATTATTGTTCAACAATGTGCATGCTAAGAAAGAGATCCAAACTACACAGAGGTTACACAAACTTACTCTATATGCTATTTATAAAAGTCCCATCACCTCTCAGTGTAGCTGATTAGAATCACTTGTAGCAATGAAAATGATCATGTAATCAGACACATAAACGTGGTTTTTTAATTATTCACACCTGCACACATTCAAAACAACACACCCTGCTGTATGTCTTGGATGCTATAAAAAACAAACATACTGTTCAGATTCAGTGTGCTATTTTTAAACGCCCACAATTTGTTATTTAAAGTTCAGTTGTCGCATGCTTTTTTTTCCCTTAAACATAGCATAAAGGACTATTTATCATGCAGAGAGATGTACAATTTTGTTTCATTTGGTATTGAATGCATTGTTTCATCTGAACAGAAAATAAAATATTTAGTGTTAGGCTCTTGTAAGAAATCTAAAGTTAAAGAAAAAAAGGACTGATTGAATATATGTTTTATCTAGTAGTTTTGGAATTTACAGCATTCCTCCAAGAATACGAGCCATGGGTTTGGTTCCCTACTTCGTTTCAAAAGATCTGAAGCCATAGTGACACCTGTAATGCTACCTGTAATTCTGTGTTAAGGCTGAAGAATGGTGAGGTGGAAGAAGGAAACTAGTTCATGTCAATTAGTTGGACAGTCACTGAAAAAAACCTCCAAACTGGTATCACTGGCTTTTCTAGTGAATATATTGGATAAAACCCAAAAGATTGTTCTAGTGCATGAGCCTCTGACTCACAGAATATTTAAACAGTCCTTACAGAGTGAACTGTAACAGGAAGGATAGCCATTGCAGTGCTCAGCAAGCAGGTGCTTATTAACCTTCATGCTGATATCTAGACCAACTCTGACACTACATCTGTCTTTGATTCAGAAAAGGGATCTAAACTCGGGTCTTCCACCCTCTGCTGAGAATGTTAACTGCACTCAGATACTGGCCCGCTGCTGTCTCATAAGAGTAATATATCTAGAGAAGAGACACTGATATTTTGTTTTGTCAGTGACTGTGATTTTATATGAGCTGTCCAGTGCTTCTGTTTTTCCTCTATGTCTTATATATTCAGGGAACCCCTGGGAGTCTGCTTGGCCTGTCCAGGCACAGCAGGGTTTACTATTTGAACTTACTGAGCCCCAAGGAGGCTACTGGACCTGCTCCAAGAAACTTGTCATAGCCACAGAATCTTGATTCTCTTTATTTGTATATGTTCCCCTATGTTGTTTCCCCCATGGTGGTAACTCACATTAGACCTCCAGGATGTTGCTGTTCCTGTGCTTTAAACTCTGTCTACATCACCTGTCATTATTTTCAGGTCAAACTACAGCCAAGACTTTTTCTTTTATGGTTAGTTGGTGCTGCTGCTTTTCACATTACCTCATCTGGCTCCCTTTCTGTGAGAAAAAGCAGAGTAGAAACTCATAGCAAAATACTTTACTTGCTCTTTGCTTTCTCTTTTTCATCTTCCCTCTGGGTGGGCATGCAAGGAGTCTCTATCTTCCCTCTCTTGTTTGTCCTTTTCCATTCCTTTCCAAATAGGGATAAAAGCGAGGAGAATAAAACTTGCCAAAAAACAGCATAAATCTGCCCCTACATTCCTCCCCCCTCATTTAACATTTATAATAAAACTGTCTAACATTCCCTCCATCCAAGCAAATCCATACATTTACTTTAAAATCAATCTATTCAGTAAATGTGGTGCAGCCGGTGACACCAGTTCATCCCTGACCAGGCAGCATCCCCAGGCACAGCAGAACTGTGCTACCAGGATGGAAAAATTACCCTCCATTGTCAAAGAGGAAGAAGAGGGAGGTGCAGAGTCTGAGTCTCATGGAGGGGCTGCAGGGTCTGGGATGGCTGAGGAGGTGCATGGTCACCCGTGTTGTCCTACATCAGGTTACTTGCTGCGGTTCACCAGTCAGAGCCCAAAGGCTTTAAGTGCCACTGGTTTGTAGTCTCACCCACAGGGGTTGTCTTAATGAGGGCAGTTCACAAACACTGTTGTAAAGCTTTTGCTGATGTATCTGTGCATAAACAGATGGATTTAGCCCAAGGATGAGTAGCCTTTCAGAAGCTTTCCACAAGCACTAAGATCCGTGTAAATTTAAACTCCTTTATACCTAATGCCAAAGGAGAAAAACAAAAAAGGGTACTGTTGAGATCTTTACCATATTTTAACAACTTTGCAATTCCTTCTAGCAAGACAGATTGTGTGAATGCATTTACCACACTGGTGGAACCCTGAATTCAGCTCACATGAGGAGACTCATGACATGTTTCAGTTCCTACCTGCTTGTGCTCCTCTACTTCTCCCTCTTCTGAAATGCACAGCCTGCAATTTTATGCAGTTAATGGTTCTTGCAGATAAAGCTGCTAATTGTGAGGGCCCCTGAGTGCATCACTAGCCCTTGTTGTCCCTGCCCAAACCCTGGGGCTCTCCTAGCCTTCCCATGGCCCAAGACTCTATTTCAGCTCCCTGAGGCCATCAGCTCCCACTCCACTGATGCCACAGCAGGGCCTGGCTCCAGCTCTCCACAACCATGCCCTTCCTGGCCATGGGCCACCTGAGCCAGGCTTACCCATGAGCCCATGTCCCAGCCTGACCTTGGCCTCTCCCCATCCCTAGTAAGATGCCTGGTGCCCCTGATGACTGCCCTGCTCCTGGTGGGGTGGGCACTAGCTAGTGGCCCCCTGGGAAACCCTGGTCCTGACAGTAAGCAGAAAACTGAAGCAAATGTCATGAAAAGGGAAATGTTGGCCATTTTGCAAGACAGATAAAATTAGTAGATTTTGATGCTTGAGACATTTTTCTTAAGAGTTTCTTTCTTATCCTTAACTTCAGACAGCTTTGAATAAAAAGCTGTAAGAACCTATTTGATCTACCCATTATCTTGCTCTAGAGTGGGGCTGGAAGTGTCCACCCAACTGTTTCCCAGTCCGTATCTTGTACTCTGTCTGTATGCTTCTGTTGCTTTCCTTATGCTGAGGTCTTTTTTTTTCCTTTTTTCAGCATGCGAGGTGTGGGAGGAAGGCATGGCCGAGGGAGACTGCAGAGTGTGGGTGGTCTATCTTTAGCTGCAGCAGCATGGTTTTAAAATGACTTCATCTGCTTGAGGTATCCTAAGAAACTCCAGTTTCATGTATGTTTCTACTGATAAACATTAATCATGATTCTACAAATATAAACGTTCATAAGAAGATTTGCAGGTGACTTAAATAAGGGTTTATATCACCTCATGGTAAATAAGTATAAATGGGTGAAAGTCACGTGAAGATAGGAGTGCAACACGAATATCAGCTGAGAAGGTGTGTGTGAGTGAGTAGATTCATCATACTTCTTAAAAAACAGGATACTTTTGCTCTACCTCTGAAGTGCAGAGAACCCAGTACTTAATATACTTTATATACTTTCCTTCCTTAATGTCTAAGGGAATAACTACTTAGTTGTACAACAACCTTTCCGATTATGGTTTATTTTGGTTGGTTTTTGGTTTTTTGTTTTTTTAATCTGCAGGGTTATTCCCTGACTTGTGAGTTTCCAAATGTGTATGGATAAAGGTAATTTATGTTACATAGAGATTCAGGTTCCAACTTTCAAGAAGCAATGTGGAAGCTGCTTTATACTGATGGATCCTAGCCTTAATGTAGTCCAAAATTAACATATTCACTTCACCTATATTTCATGGTACATATGTATTGAAAAAATCACGGAAAAATTGTTTTAATGTGACTATGAAAACTTCTGAGACATATCAGAAACAGTGTGCAGTTTAAAATGAGACACACACAAACCACAACAGAGCGAGCTCCTAAAAACCTTAATTTGAATCTCCAGAACACATTGGTGGATAGTGTAAATGAAGTGTCAGTGAGTTACTTCATTGGTGGCCATTGATAAGAGCTGAAAATCAGTAAGTTACATAAAGATCCATATGAAACAGTAGGGCAGGGATGATGGGGAAGTGAAACAGTACTTGACTCATTCAGGGAAAAAGACTCCTGATGGACAGTTGTTGTAGTGCCATTGCCAGCCCAGGAGTGTCTGCTCTGGGTACCACACAGTCAGGAAACACCCCCGATTTCTGTCTGGCTGTTTAAGTATAAATACCATGCTATCTGGGTGTCAGAGTACTGGCTGAAAATTATTGTCTTTTGATGTCTTATGGTCTCATATGTGTTCAAACAGAAAATCCAGGCTTCAAGTTACTCTGATGCAACGTTACTGCCTACATCGAAGATAAATCTGCTAAGTATTACTGTTCCTCTTTCACCCTCCCCAGCAGTTATCCCCAGCAGTACTGGTGCATCAGATTCTCTTTGTGCCTTCACTTTCAGAAATTAAAGATTTACCACAGACGAGAACAGAATTTATCAATAAGGAAAAAGGTTTCAGGTCTGAAAATATGCTCTTTATACAAAAGATGATTCAGGTTTATCTTAATTTATTTCAATGCTGTCTGAATGTCTTTGTTATTTAGTTGTCAGCTAAGAAGATACAGATCATCAGAATCAGAAGATCATCAGAACTGAAGCAACACACCAATCTCCTCTGCTCCTCCCAGTCCTCTACTTTTAGGGTCCTTTGAGTCAGTGCAGATTCTTCCTGGACATTTTGTTCCCTAAAGAGTTCCCTATGGCCCATTGCTTCATGTTCTGCTAGTGGCAGCTATCCGGGTCAAAGCCTGTTTTTTCTCCACTGACATCTCTTTAGAAGTACATGGGAGAAAGTTCTATCTATCCCTCAGGTTACAGCAGCTCTGTAAATGCAGCACAGGGAATCTAATTGGTTATATTTACAAAAACTGTTACCAATGTTATTCCTGATAACTCCTGATAACTCCCTTTCTTCTTTGTATTTAATGTGTTTTTGCCTCAATATGCTGTTTACTTCTGCAGAACAGCCATAAAAGCAAGTTAATGCATTGATAGAAGAAAAAATTATCTTCTCTAATAGGTTATGGTGATACACTTTACTTTTTTGCAGCCCTTTTGTTACAAGAAGATTTTCAGTAGTGGTTTTCATTAGATAGGAAATCAAACTAGTCTTTCTGCCCGAAAAAAAAGAGGACCTGCAGCTGATTGTTGTGACTTTGTTTTAGTGATGTAGGGATATGGGAAAAAACAGGAAAAGACCTGTGCACATGAAACTCCCATATTACTGACTTTTCAAATGAGTATGAAGAATTTCTCATCTTTTACACTCTATTTTATTAATTTGTAAAACAGAGGTTCTTTCTTTTGTTTCTTATGACAGTTACAGCACTTTCAGTCCAGAGTGCTCTTAACTGAATTTAAGAATTATAATGTGTTTTTCTTAGCAAACATAAAATAAGATAGAACATTCAGTAATTGAAGTTTAATAATGTCTAAATTACATGCTCATGCACCAAATCCCCAAGTCCTTATTTAATGTAATTTAGCATTAGCCCTTATGCAGGTAAAATCTCCTAATCTTTGATCTACTGATGTTATATGTTATATTGAATGTTACTTTACAAGTATTTGCCATTGTCTCTAAGAATGACTGTTAGGTCAATAAGTAATTAGAGTGGGCAAAAGTTTTCACATTCTGTATTGCTGTTTTTAAACCAAAGCTCCCTTTCCTTACAGACTGCATTGCAAAGGAATTAAATTGCTTGAAATGCACACTGATGTATGACAGAAAGGATAAAATGAAATTGAGAACTTCTAATTCATTACCTACTGCAGGCTCTTTGAATCAATCTAGGCAGAAAGATACTCTAATGTTACTAAAAGGAGGTTTCTTTTGCTTGGAAATGTTCCCTTTCCCCTTGATATGAAGGAGGACTCAGCATTTCTTGATGAAATCATTTAATGGCTTCTAAACAACGTTCTGCAGTTTGACAAGGAATGTAGCATGAAAGAGCCTGACGTTTAGTATTTACAGACACCATATTAAAAAGGACTGTTGTTCCTTTGTCTCTGTGTCAGGTAACTTTGACAAATTAAATACAAGATTTTGTTATTTTAAAATGAATTCCTAAATAGTTTTTGAAGATGCTTTTCTTTAGTAAATTCAACTTCTTTATATGGAGTTTACATCCAAAGTCACAACAAATTTCACATAACACACGTTATAGGTGTTAGAATTATGTATGACATCTACTAATGATCAGTAGGTTAAACCTCAAGTGTTAAAAGATTTGCAATTATAAAAGGTCATAGATTACATCTAGACTATAATTAGGCATTTGGGAATGCTGCTTCCTTAAACCAAACATAAGAAAATGTATTTAGTGAAAATTTCACCTGGAGAATTTATTCTATCCTTCCACCAATGAACATTTCCTATTACTTCCTCGGAATATATCTTCTGTAAGCTGAATGGGGATACAGCATTTTTCCAGCTCAAAAATCCTTAGGAACTAACTTTACAGGTTTGGGGGTTATTTTGTGCAGTGATAGAAAAATCACAAAACAAATACATATTTATATCAAAGGTACATTTCAGGTACAAACCAACCTTAGAACTTTATCTGTCAGAATGGATGGGCAGAGTTCCAAAGCAAAATCCTGGCACACTTGGCAAGGATGAACTCTTTAAAGCCATTAAAGCGTAAAAGCAAGAGAAATACAGAAGAAAATCTGTATCTTGTCATGTGACTACTGCCAGCTGCAGTTATAACAGCAAAAATTGTATATTAGGGTTTTCTCTATGAATCTATTACACACAAAGGCATAATGAAAAATAGATTAATTACAACTGATATTCACTATGAGCACAAGATTTATATCCCTTTTTTAAACTATGTATTCTTTATATTTCAAGTATTGTTGTTAATCACCCTGAGCACCCATTACCCCAGACTGTTTATCCCTATCTATTTGGCTAAATACATTCTTTCATTTTTCTAGTATGTTTTAAAGAAATATATGACAAAAAATGATAAATAAAAATGAAAAAATGGAAAGCCTTGCACATTTTGCTGATCTTTGAAATACATTTCCTGTATTAAAAACTAAGACTGGCTCATAACACTGTGAATACACACTCACTATGCTAAGACCTTAGGAACTTAATATTACAAGTAGACATTAAACATCTAAATAGTAAAAAAAATTAATATTTTGAAAACCTTCATATTGTCACCATTTAATCTTCAAGCCTATGTCTCAGTACTATTATTAAAATATACACAGTCAGCTGAATGAGTGGAAATAGGTCTTGTGACATTTTGAGTAATAAAGCCTGTAAGTTACACAGCTAACTCTGGGACTATAATTCAGTTTTCTCACTGAGGCGTTGCAGGTATCCCTGTACCTACACCTCCAGGATGGGATTCAGTTAGGCTGAGGCTGATGCAGACTGACCAGAATGCTGAATTCTGGGATGCTTTTCTTAGTAGAAAGAATAAAAAGCATCAAAGACAGAAGTGCCTTTCTGCAGGGTCATGCTTAGCTGCTTCTGTTGAACTGGGATTTAGGGTTTTCATCTTTCACTTCGGTTCATATGCACAGGTCACTCTTTTCATTTAAAATATAAGCAGGCAAAAACTCTATCTTTCTGGAAAATGGCAGGCAACACCGTGCTTGGTTCAGGTCTCCTTAACCTGGTAAGGTCTGAACATCCATTGCCTCTATCTATTCTGTACCAGTAAATAGAATGTGCTAGGATTGCAAGGGTAAGTGGTGTGGCATACCTCATGTCCTTATGGTGAAACTCTTTGTGGTCCTGTTGGTGCAGTTTAACTGAAACAAACCCTGGTCTGGCTTGAATCATTCCTGGGGAGTGTTAGTATGCTCTGGGCTAGTATGGGCCAAAACAGCGCTGAAAGCATGCTGGTGATGGAACAGTGTGGATGAGAAAGTGCCACTATGAGACTATATGTCCTGGCCCTGCCTAGTATAGTAGAATAGCCAATGAATAGCATGATTACAAGGTTATGGGGTGCTCCATGTCCTCATCATTCTACCTTTTGTAGCTGTGCCACTCTGCAGCCAGGAATACCTGATTCAGAAGCCCAGGAGGAGAGCAAGAGAAAGGCAAGTGACCTTGTCAGTGGACTGTTTCAAACACTCTTTGGAATCAAAGAGAAAACAAATCCGTGAGTCTCACTTCCTTGGCAAATGCTCTAAATGTAATGTAGAACAAGTAAACATCACCTCCATTTTTCTCCTGCTCATTATTGCAGAGAATAACAACTACTCAGTTCTCTGAAAGTATGTTTTACTCTGTGGATTCAATGTGAATGAATTCACCTCTGGCTTGAGGAGACAGAAAGCTAAAAATTCAAAGATGCTGGTATCGCCACAGTTTCTTACTCGGGTAACCCCACAATGCAGATTGCACCCTCTTTAATAGGCAAGGTTCTTCCTAAACCTTAACTCATTTGTACTGCAGACTTTGCACTCTGTTCACCTGACCAGATGAGAGATAATAACTGAGATAAGGTGGATTCTGATATTCTGGTCAGAATTTCTAGAATAGAAAGATGCAAATAATTCTTGGAGGGTATTATTGATAGATCTTTTTTTCCATCCTCCTTTAATGACACAGCTTGTGAATAATATTTATAGGTATTTTCTAACTGTGGGAGTGCAGTAACTCTTTGGAGGAAGCCTGCAGGTTTTTTTAGGCAATGAGATATATCCACAAAGCTGAAAACACTACCTATGATGTGCTATAAAGCTAGCTAGGACCATTTAAAGTCCACTTTAAATCACAGCTACCAACAGAAACCATAAGCCTCAGTTGTTTAATCCATGCAGATGTTGTAAATTGTATTCATTATTTAATTATATCAGGAACATTGGCCGTCTCAGTTTTGCGAAGCGTGCACTGTGCTTTTTCACCGGTTCATTAAATATTTTGCCCACTAGGTGGGGGTAGACAACCTCATTCAAACAGCGGCAATCCTGGAAAAAGTTTAGTCGAAGATGGTATAAACAACTACACTAAATTTAGACTTTTTTTGAGAGGTTTTATCTTGTTTTGGTTTGGGTTTCTGGGTTTGTGGTTTTTTTGGGGGGAGATTTTTTTATTTACTGTGATGAAACGAGAATAACTGTTTGCTAACTATTGGATGTTAAAGGTGATGATGAACTGAGGTCACAGGCAATTAAGTTTTATTTGAGTTGTTGGAGAACTACAGTGTTGAGCTTCTAGTATTATCAGTCAAGTCATTCCTTTAGCAATACAAAACAAATATTATACTGAAAAATCAAATAGGTAAGTGAATTACTCAAATATCACATGTGGGTATAATACGAGTGCAGATTTATGTGGCTTGATTATTTTCAACTACTTATTGAGTATCAGATTCAGTTGCTTACAATAGGTAGTCCACAGCAGGTAGATCCAGGAATTTTTGAAATTTTAAAGTTAGACATAGGAACAGAGGCAAAATGAGCTACCTTGTCTGAGCACAGTGAGGCACCACAAGTCAATGTAAGTATGATTTAATTAGCAAGTTCACAAGACAGAAATATTGTATATGCACTTGACATATTCCAGGTGAGCCTCTGTTTCTGAGTGAAAATTACAAGGAAACTCAAAGTGAAGTCAGAGTGGCTTCAATTTCTAAGCTGTGACACAGCTGAGTCACACAAATAAGATCAGATACGTATATCACAATGAATGACTGCTTTTTCTGGAGATCAGCAAGTAAAAATATATTTTAAAAATATTCTGAAAGCCTAGTTGGCAGGAAATGCCAGCTGCTGCAAATTCTAGAGGCCTTTCATAAAGCAGATTAGTGGGGAATAGGAGGATATTGTCATATTAACGGTTTCTTGTGACCTCAGCTAGCATTTAAGAAGTGTGCTACCTGGAATCAAAGGTTAGTAAATTAATCTACTGTTCTCTTCCTTTTAAGTAGCACTTTTACTGCTGCACATGCTTCTTAATTGTTGTAACACTTAGTGTGATTTGAGACAAGAAGTTCATGATTTTATGAGCACATTCAATTTTACTTAATTAGACAAAGCCAATATGTTGAGAAAAGACAATTAAAGTTCAATTTCCAGCATGTTCAAACTATCGTTAAAAAAAAAAGTAAAAATGAAATAATGTTGTAAAATTCTAATAGCTGAAATGACTGTCCCATTTTTAGTTTAGATACTCTTTTAGAATTAATTTTGTCACTTTCCTTCCACAAAGTACAAGTGTGTTTCATCTTTTGTTTCAGTCTCTGTCACCTTTCCTTTGCTTAAGCTGTAACTGCCTACTTCCAGCGTGTTTTTTTTCTCATTTGAGCTAATAAAGAACAGTTTTTATATTTCACTACCATATTCCATTTGCATCATTTTGTCAGACCTGTAATAAAAGTGCAAGGGGAAAAATATGATCATTGTATAAATGTTAAACTTCTGCATGTTAATATTTTCCCATAATTGAACATTACATACACTGGATTTTTTTTTTCTGTCTGTGAAAAGACATGTCGAACTGAAATTTGAAGCTTGCTTTTATATAGCAGTTATAAAAAAGCCCACTTGCAGCAGCTCTAAGTCCTATCAGTGGTAATTTGTTTCTTTCACTAGGAAGAAACTGTTTAAAGATACAAGTAAGGGTTAACAAAGCAGGTGGATATGCTTTGGAGTAAGAAACAATACTTCAGAACATATACCTGTCTGATTTCTGGAATAGCCTATGTAATAATATTTAGCTACAATGTTTTACAAGTATATTAAGAAATTAATATTATAAACTTCAAACATGCCTTAATTAGATATTTTCAGTGATGCAGATAATTGGTTTAACACAGGTTTAAAGAGCTTTCAAAGAGTTTTAACATTTATTTTATTATAAGAATTAATTTAAAATGTGCTGACGTATCAAGTGCTGTATATGTTTGTATTACTATCAAACCACCCTGAATGATCTACATTTATCAGACTCATTTTACTGATAAGTTACTTAATATGACATAAGAAACATTTTCATATAGTGGAGTAGTTCCATGTGGTATAGTGATATTTACCACTCTTTAAGACTATTGACTTGGTTATCATCTTATATACTCTTTTCTCCTTTTCTTCTTCTTTACAATCTTCCTTTATTTTTTCTACTGTTAAAATAATCCAAAACCTGCTGCAGTTAAAGCACTTTGTACACTTCAGCATAATTAGACAGAGGTGGTTGCAATACCAGAAAGAGAGAAATCTTGATCACACTGAAGTCAATGACAACTTTTGGATCATGACCTGGATTTCACTATCAAGATTTTAAATTGTAATTTAAATATTCAGGTCAGTTTGGATATACCAAAGCTCTTTTTTTCTGCTGTCACCTAAATCCTAGGCATAAATATGAGTGAAAATGCTGTGAACTGTGCAATGCTTGACTGCTGAACCTACCATGTTCTACACACACCATGTGGACATTGAATACATGTTCAGCCAGTTCAACACTCTCTAAATAGGTCAGGTGTGTTAAACACTTACTGATACACTCTGTGAACAATCCAGTGCATTCTGATTATTTTGACTCTCTGCAACTGCTGAGTTTTAATTGCTTTTTGTTTTAATTTATTTTATTTGCTCTTGCTCTGATGAAGAAACTGTACATCTGGAAATCCAATACAAATGGTCAAATTCCTCCTTTCCCACCTAGATAAATTCCTCTTCCTCTAAGCAGGGAAAAAAAAAAGTGCATGCTGAGAGAAGCCAGGATGCATAGCTAACTCAGTAGCAGTAAATTAAACAGTGTCAAGACCTGCTCTCTGGCTTTGAGGCTAACTGACACAAATAAGCCATATCTAATTAGCCATTACTAAACTTTCTTACCCTTCAGAACACTGCATCTGCATTCAAACTAGTAACCGGAAATTCTCTTGGTCCTTCATACTCACTTCAAGCTATGTCTAGAAAATGTCTGGGACAAAACTGGTTTGATCAGGCCAAAATCATGCTAAAGCATTATACTAACTACTTAACAGGGTGAGGAAGGATTTGGCAAGATTTAATATGTTAGAATAAAATAATCACTAAGCCTTTAAGAGTGATGTTGATTGGGTGAAAAGATTGACTTGAACAGACTTTTGCAATATTAAGTCTCTGCATTGGCAAGTACTTTAGCAATTGAAATAGATTCCAGTTTTGTATTATTAATGACTACATAGCACATTGTAATAAAGAGGAGGGTTTTTTTTCTTTTTGTTTGTTTGGAAATAACTTATTCACAAAAATTTTTCTAGTAGCTGAAAGTACTCACAAATTCAGATTGAGTTTATACTAACAAAAATAAATTAAACATTTAAAAATTCCAGAAAAGATAATTTCAGTCCTTAACAGTCGACATATTCTGGTTTTGGTCTGCAGGGACTCGTTTTGGGATCCAGGTGTTATTCCACAACTTCAGGCCAGAATTACTAAGATAGGCAGAGGGAAATTTACTGGAAGGGACAGGCTACTGTCGAGTTCAGAACATAAGTCTCACCAGAAATTTTCCCTCTCTCAGCATAATGCCTTAGTCTGCAAGTTATAGAACAGCGTAGAGTGTGAACATGCTCCAATTTGTATAAATTGAATGCTGATTTATTCAGAACCTGGTGGCCACCTACCCCTCTTTCCAGCTGAGTGCTTGAATCACAAGGTTTGCAATAGATAGCATGAAAAAAAGAATGCTGAAAAGTACATTAATTTCTTCAAAATATTATTTTAAAATTTGTGGCTTTGAGACCATAACCTTCTCTTAATTTTGACAATTTCTTTGATTTTCAAGAAGCTTAAAAAAACCTAATCCCAAAACTGAATCAAGCATATTGGACTGAATTTACTTCTTTCAGAACTGTCAGAACAGCAAGCACTCAGTTATCCACTGGATCTGAAATAGAAAAGCAAATCCCTCAAAACAGACTTCTGCATTTCATTTTTACTTAAGACTTTGAGACAAGAAAAAGTTATTGCTTCATGTTACTCAATATTCTTTTTCTCCCAGTTCTCAACTGAAGTTGAACAGTTATTTGATTTGGTTCTATCTTACTTTATTTTCCATGTTTTAGTTGGAAAGTCAGCAAGGACACTAGCGTTCTCAATATCCTGGTGTGTATGCAAAATAAAAGGCTCAAAGCATACTAATGACTGCCAGTTCACGCTGTCTGTGGAGGATTACTAAGGATTACATGTAATTATCTGAAATTGCACACTGTTTTTTGCCAATTTTTTTAGAAAAGTGGAATTGATAGGGCTTCTAATTTCCTGCTAAGATTTTGCTTTTATATTTTACATTTAATATTTTCTCTTCTATGAAAAATAAAAAATTATTATAATAAATGATTCTCTGAAAGTCACTCGGTGATTAAACATACAGAAATCTCAAAACTGAATATAAAAAGTTAGAAAGAATACCAGTAATTCATTCTATGCAGTACAGAATCTTGCTCAAAATACACTTTTCAAATGTCACTGTTGAGACCATGGACCGGATTCTGATTTTTGTTTTAGTGATTTAATTCAGAATAACAGTACTCCATTTCAGATTGACAGTGCAAATGAGAAAAGGAGATGTGTCAGTGAAACAAATTTAAAAAATAATGATGTCTGGAAAGTTTTTTAAATTTTTACATTTTAAACACAAAACATAAGGTTCTATAAAACAAGTAAATAATTATTCCTTGAAACTTAGGATGGAGGGTGAAAATTTTAGGTTGAAGAGATTTTAAAATGGAAGTCTATACTGTCAGACAGCCAAAGATTAACTAACTCTTCTAATAAGCCATTTACTTTACAAAGCTTGCAGAAATATAATTATCTTTATGATAACTTCTCCTGTGCTATCTTTGATGAAATTGGACAGTGGGTTTTAAACTTAAGCAAATATTGCAAAAAAAATAATAAATGAAGAAATACAAGCTTAGCAAGAAATTTAGATTGTATTGGAAATGGAGAATGGAATTTATGGAACTGTATGTGCCACTTGAGATCCTCAGAAATGTTGCTAATTTCTGCCTAACATTTCTGATACCTAAAATCCTTAGGGTCTTTAGTTTTAAAAGTATCTGGGCATTTTTCAAGTCCTTTTAGTGACATATGATCAAACCAGATGTTTACCATACCAGTGGAGCACGCTTGGCTGTTTTAAAATAAAATATTTTTTCTAGTAGAAATTCTTCTGGATTATTTACTGGAGTTGACCTTGTAAAAAGGCAACCAGACATGATCAAGCCAAACAGGGTAGACAAATGACCCCTGTGACTTGTGTGAGAAGATAAATTCTTACTCTGCTAATATGGAAATAAGTAAAAGTTAAGCAGTTTTTTATGCTTAATTCTAGAAGAAGATATAGGGACACAGGTCTTGGACAGAACTGGGCATTCTTTTAAATGTGGTGTCGGACACACAGAGCAAATTTTAATTACAGTCCAACAAGCTCTCCTCATCAGTCTTCCTTTCTCTGCCCTTCACAGGTTTTCCAGTTTCTGGGATTCTGTGGGGTATGAAATGAGTAACAAAACTCACTGTAAGAATTTATGGAATGAGAAGTTGATGCTTGTTTTGCAAAGTTTCAAAGTGGTTTCATCTTTTCACACTCCTGTCTTTGCCAGCTAAGGATTCAGGCAATCTAGCCAGGACCACTTGTCTGACAGCTACTGAGCCCTCACCGTATCTTTTGTGGTATTTTTGACTAGTGATGACAAACTAGTTTTTCTATTGGTCTTTTTATACCCTTTAGATGCCTTTACAGTTACTTACATGATTCTTTTGCATCAGAATTTAGCTTATCTAAGCCTCCAAGGTTGCCACTCATTGCCCCTTTTTCTTTGTTTGGAATAAACAAACCTTTATGCTTACCGCCTGTCTTCCTTCTGGACAAATGGAAGAAATAATGGCATGTGTGATGTGCAGTAACTTTGTTTTCATCCACCTGTTGTCACAGTGCAGTGCCTTCTGCCAACAAGTTGTCTGTGCTGTGGCCTTACTGACTGCAGGCCTTCCAGTCTTGATAGAAACAATACATTTTTCAATTTTATTACTGTGAGTGGTGTTTCTGTTAACTATACATGCCACTCTCTTAACTCTTGTTTTGCTGTTTCTTCTGATGTTTACATGTATGCATTTTCACTCAAAGTTCATATCAATCTTAATATTCCTGTTGCAGGTCTCTTCAGTGGCATCTTCTTCTCTCAGAGAGTCTAAAAATTGAACTCCCAAAGGTAGGAGGACACCTGAGAAACAACCATAAGTGGCCTTGAGGATATAGCTCTTCATGTGTAGAGCGTTAAGAGAGACTTTCAGTAAAAAAGATCTGTTTTAAACTGTAATAGTAGGCCAGTAGAGATGAGCCTGTTCTAGTCAGTGTTACCACACATACTTCACAACAAATTAGAAATTCTGTAGTTCGAGAAGGGAAATAGATTAAAAAAAAAAAGCAACCCAAACAAAACCCTAGAGAATATAGATCACTGGAACAGGTTGTCCAGAGAGGTGGTGGAGGCCCCATCCCTGGAGATATTCACGGTCGAGCTTGATGTGGCTCTGAGCAACCTGGTCTGGTAACATTGTCTCTGCTCACTGGAGAGGGGTTGGACTGGATCAGCTTTAAAGGTCCTTTCCAACCCAATACGTTCTATGGTTCTGTATCTATGAAAACTATATGTGAGGTGGGGCAAAACCAGGATTGTTTTAGTCTGTTGCAAACACTTTCATCACAACAGTCCTTACTCCCACTAAGGCATTGGTGAAGTGGAATGAGGACTCACCATTTCTAGGTATAGGTTAGATGAACAGAGACTGTACAGACAACAGGTGACTCCTGTGTAGTACACAAAGTTTATGTTTGGATAGTAGAGCGATTCTATTGTTTAAAAATCCTTGGACCACATTTATTCTCATTGTAATAGTCACTGTGTGAAAGACCACTCAGCCTTCCTACAGCATGTGGTGCACATGGCATTTCAGGGTTGAAGTACTTGCTATGTTCAATTTTCTTAAGGTTCATCAAGAATTGTCACTTACACTTTTAAAGTTTGCCAGAGGAGTCCTCTAACAGTTTCTTTTGGTCATTTTGGTGGATCCATCTACATTTTATGTATCCCACTACGTCTGAAATAAAAGGTTTTCATAGTTACGACATCAATTTTTCAGCTTATATGAAAAGCTTTATTTAAATTTTGTTGTCACTGCTAATGAGTGATATGAGATGATGACTGGTACATTCTAATTATATTTCCAAGTCTAGAGAATTACCACAATTAGAACTTCCAATATTATTCTTGTCATTTTACCATGAATCTCAAATTCCTGGTAGAACTTTATTATCGCAGGTTCCAAAAATTAATCAAAAAACACATAAAATTCCATCTCTACATCCAGATTACACCTTCATTAGCAAAACTAATTATCAGCATAGTCAAGGGAAAAGAAGAGGAAAGAAAGTTTCAGTTCAGTCTCAGTCAGCTAAGTATTTGACAGACTCATGGAAATCTCTTTTTCCCTCTGAAAGAGGATTCATAAAGAAGGAACGTTGCATGAAAATCAGCACAATATTCAACAGAGGATTTGAAATCATACAGGCAAGTAGGAAACTACTCTGTAACATCTCACATACTAAGCAATGCTTGGAGTACTATAATGATTAGAGCCTAGTTCAGGAATCACCTGATGAAACCGAAGTTTTCAAAAGTGTCAAAAAGGTGTCTCGATTTCTTATCTAAAAGTGTCTTGAATTCTCTTCACTCTTTAATAAAGCCATAAAAACTGCTCAGTCTTTTCCTTCATGTAACTTTCATTAGAAGACTATGCAGATATTATTGGTCAAGGTAAAAGCTTAGAAATAGAATTCCTTTTTTAAACCTTATTTTAAAAGAAGTGTTTCAAAGTCTAAAAAGGAAGTTATAGAGCAAAGTCTCTTTGATTTCCTTTGGGGCTGAGGACATGAGAGATGTCTGTGCCCTTGAAAAAATTCCACTGAGAATCAGTCAGAATTGGAGAACATCCCAAAGTACCATCTCACTGAAATCCTTTGGCTGCCCTTCATCAGAATATGAGGCCATGGGGGTTTGAATGTGTTCTGTGTAAAGAAAAGGACAGAATTATTTTTGAGGTCTTCCAAAATTGTAAGAGCTGATGCTGACTGAAGGAAAAAAAAATATTATTTTATTATTTATTAGGACTGTACTGAATTAAAAATTATGTACAAGTTTGGTAAGAATGCACATAGAATGGGTTAATCCAAAAAAGCAATATATGAGGCAGATAAAGTGAAATGTCTCAGGCTGCCCGTAACATCCCAGCTTCTTCAGCTGGTCTAAATTCATACTGTTCTGCTAAAGTCTGAGGGGCTATTCCTGGTCATCCCTGCTGAGCATTTGGGCAGTTAAACCTATGAAGTCCTGGCAGTCATGTCAGATGTCAAGGAAGATGTCAGTTTGAATGAAAACTTGGAGCTAGTGAAATCCTCCACATGCAGTTAAGAGTGGGCTGTCAAAAGGTTATATCAATGCACCTTATAAAAAAAGCCTACTTCATAGTTCAACACTCAAGGAGTTAAAAGTAGATCAAGAGCTTGAAAGGTCTAAATTCTAAGGTTGGGGAAGTGCCAGAGAGAGGTGCTCAGGAAGTTGTTCCTGTTGCAGGACTATCAAGAGGTTGATTAAGCTTCCCAGAGTCTCTGTTTCCTCGAGTGGTTTGTAACCTGTATTAAATCTAAAGCCTTAAAATGTCTGAAAGGTCGTAACAGTTCAGGACAGATGCCTTCAAGATTTAAAAGTGACAGCTTGTAAAGGAAATCTAGTGCTAAAGTCAGATCTGAACAATAGTATGCTAAGTGCATACTAACAGTAGTATGCTAAGTGCTAATCTGCTTGGATAACAATGAAGTTCTGGGATTTGGTTGGTTAGGAAATTTATACCTATGGGACGCAATGACTGCCCCATCAATAGTGTCAATAGTGCCATCATACTTCTCAGTGGGCACTTTTGCTAGGTCTATCTCTCTTCAAGCCAGGTAAAAAACCACAACCAACTACAAAAAACCCCAGACCTGAGGGAGAGTTGCTTTCACATGGAGAAATTAAGAATAAGAATGATTTAGAACAGAAAGGATCAGCAGCTGCAGTCAGGAAGCTGCAGTAGGCAAACACAGACTGGTAGACAAGAAGCAAATTGTTAATGTGTGTCCCAGTTTGAGGAGCAAGTGACAGAAACTAATTCTGCTCCAACACGTGCTTGTGCTGATTCTGCTGTACCCTGTTGCATTACAAAAGGTAGATGTGTGAGAACCAAAGACTAATTAGTGAAAACAGATTAGCCTTTTAGGTTGGCCACCTGGTATCCACCCAGTTCCTGCACAGCTATGGTCCCATGCTGCTCATTGTAAGAAATGTGTGATGGTTTTTGTTTGGTTTTGGTTTTTTTTTCCTTCTTTCCTTTTCCTTTCCTTTCATTAAAAAATATTTCCCTGAAGCTGAGCTTCACTACGAATGTCAGATAAAAAACATGTGAAAATGGAATTAATCAAGGAGGACTCAATATAAAATTAAAATTAAAACATCAGTTTAAAAATAAAAAATAATCTTTATAAATTTTAAGAAGATTGCTGTCTACTTGGGTAAAAATTCTAATTAGATAATTTTGTCAAGTCAATCAATACAATATTTTGAATGCTTAATGATGAAACCAATTTATTATTTTTTAAGCCAAATTTCAAGAGTAATACTAAAATTTCCTAGTTAGAAATCTACTCTTATATTATAGTTAACTTTTTCTTCCCTAAGAAAAGATATTGAATAAAAGTTTAACAATTGTCACTTGTAAGAAATTGTGGAGGAAAATATTAGCCTTGTTAGCACTTCAATTGCAGAAAATAGAGCATAGTCTTATGGTTATTTTTGAGATAAAATATTTAAGTGAGATTAAATCTAAAGCTATTTGTACTTTCCCCAATAAAATAATTAAAGAGGTCCATAAGTTTGCATTCAGGAATAATACTTGGAAAATTCAAGCCAGCTACTTAACACTTATTCATCTGCAAAATGGAAAATAAGCTTAAATTTATGAGTAATAGACTGTCATCAAACTCCTCTAAAACATAGCATTTTCTGTTGATCTGACCCTTTTCGAGCTGTCATAGCTTATCTTTGGGAACAAGACCATCCAACCTTGTAAGAGTTGCATTTTTTCAATATGTTTTGCTCAGTGCTGGCAAAGTATGTCTAATAATGTAATGTGACACTTTAAAAATTTGAGTTTGTAGAATACATTAATTTACTAATAAAAATGTCATTTCAAATGAAAAGTAAAAATATTTTGTTTAATAAATATATCTAGAGTGTTCCAATATTTATATTTTCCATTTTTATGTTATGTTAGATCTCAGTTTAATCAAAATTTATGAATGTGCTTTTCCGTTACCCCACAAAATGTTTTATTTTCTATTTTTGGAGTAGAGGTTACAAATTTCCTGTGTATCAAAAATTCTGACTTAGCTTTAATTTAAGATATGTAACTCTTTGAATCAGTTCATGAAGAAAAAAAGAAGTGAAAATCTTTATTGGCAAAACAGAAATGTTCTAATGAGGCTCCTACAGTGAGTATATCACAATATACATGTATGCATAGTATTATACAGTTTACATTGAATGTTGCTAATAAACAACTTCTACTTATATTAAAAGAGAGGAACAATATTTGAGTTATTTCTTGTAACAGGACAGCATTCCAGTCCTGTTCAATAGATTGGACTTTTTTTTTCTCTCCTTTGCATTGATTTAAGTATTTGACTTTTTTTTTTTAAGTGATAAAATTATGAAGAGAAGCTACTTTGTATTTCAAATGTGGAAACCAATTTTCTGGTGCATTGAACTTATGCCAGGACTAAAGTTTTGAAGACAAATATCACAAGACACTGAGGATACATTTTCAAGATTTGAAAATATAAGGCAGGTGCTGTAGTCATTTGTATATTTGAGACTGTATGTGTGTGTGTGTGCGCGCGTGCGCACGCCTGCACATGCACAGGTATGTGAATGTATATATATAAAAATGTATATTTTTCATCATGACTCAAAAGTGGTGGAACTGTTCATAAGAAATCCATGTATTCATCCTGCTGAGGAGGTACTTACATTTCTGTTTACAAATGTAATTTTACTTTCATATCCTAATTTGCAGATTGAATAGTTGCTAATAGACCTGTAGGTTACTAATCTAACAAACCTTTTTTTAATAAGTTGTTTTTATTTTATCCAAATTTCTCTGATGATGCTGTTCCAGTTGCTTCCTTATTCTGCTGAAATATGTAAGAATGAAGAATAAAATCCATTCAATCTAGGTAAATGGAATATTAGTGTTGATAAATATGTCTTGTATGTAACCAACAGACATTCCTTCCTACCCCTTTCATCATAAGCCAGAGAAATAAGAGCAGCTCCTTAATAATCTCTAAGAAAGGTTAACAAGTCTGCCTTCAGTGAATCATGAGAGAGGGAGTAGAAAATTGCTTTGTGTGTGAAGGATCACTCACAGAAAATGCCTTGCTTTTGCTACTAACTTCTTTTAAAATTAGCAGGCACGAGTTCAAACCCTTGTACTAGATACAGTAGTGGTGCTGTCACATGCAGCAAGAGAAAATCTGTCAGTCAGCCATAATATTAAGCCTAAAATATTCTACCTCTAGTCTAACTTCAGAATTTAACACCATCACTCAAGCAATAATCACAATTAGTAACTAAATTGAGTGGTGTTTTCTACAACTTCTGATTCATATTGCAATGTGTAGGTAATTCTATTTGGATCAGTCTCTCTAACTTGATTTAATAGTTTAATTATGGAAATATTATTTGCCCTCCATTTCCCCTTTAAAAGTATACTGAGTTCCTTGGAAGTTTTATTTTCCTGGTAATAGAATATAATCTGAAGTTAATGACACATAAATTCTACCTGAGTATGTAATTCCATATTTAATTCACTTTTTTTCCCTTTAACTTGGTTACAAAAGACTACGGTAGAACAGAACTAATCCACCATGTTTTTTAATGTTTTACTTTTGAACTACTTCAAAAAAATATATTGTTCTACCTTGTCCTGCAAGCAAGTGGCTTTAATCATAATAATTCTGAGTTAATAGGTAAGGTGCCTTGCTTCTTGAATGGAGCACTACAGATACCAGCAGGATCATGTTTGTCTCTGCTTTGCACTGGGTGTGGTACTTGGTTGTGTAAGAAGCTCGCAAGGAAGCACACATTAGGGGAAATCAGATTTTTGAGATTATTTTCCCTTGGGAATGCGCTAGTTCTACTCCATTTTTCTGCTTCTGTGAAACTGTTCATACGGAGAGCTACAGTGAGGACAAGCTTTTTTTCCTGAGAAAACACTACCTCATATTTGTCAGAGACAAATGCAGCTCAGTGTCATGCAATGCCACCATATACCAGGGAAGGAGACACATCTAGGGTGGAGAGAGCCAAGTTCTGATAGGAAGATCAACAGACTTGCCACATGATCAGCAGGGGGAAAAAACAAACATGAATTAAAATCATAAACACAGTCATGTTTAACTTGCTGGTAGGCAGATAGCTGCCCATGAAACTGACTGCTGTTAGTCTCTAAGGCTCTGTTGTATGTCTGTATCTACCTCTTGTCACATACTTCCTTAAACCGTTACAAATTCTCTAGTGCATTTTTGCTATTTAATTGTGGTTTGCACAGCATCTATAACAAAATGGCTCCTTGAGCCTCACTGTGCTCCTGGTTGCTAACATTCTACCAAATATGTATGTGTAAGAAATAATAATAAGCAGAGACAGGTGTATGAGCTGCTGCCTGAGGCAGCATGAGGATGGGAGCACAGCAAAATCATGGCTTTGAGAGAAAAATAGAAGGAGCGAGCCTTCTCAGACCAGGCTTTGCAGGAGTTTCAAGTGGCAGAGCTGGTCCTCCAGACTTCACCCTTCCTGAGCACTTCAGGGTCCCACAGGCTCCCTAACCCCAGCCACAGGGGTAGATGATCCTGCTCTGAAACTGCTCTGACTGCTGCTAGGTGTGGAGGGGCCACACGTAATGTAGACATTGGTTTGTTTAAGCAGAAGTAATAAGATGCAGCTGGCCATGCACTGTCTCAATTTTGTCTTAGCCAAACAGCCTATAACATTCCATTTTAAGAAGGGTCAGGCAGGCTGTTCAGATGGGATGAGAGTGGCCAAAGCCCCCAGATAGGAGCAGGCAGATGGGCAGTATAGGTGTTTGCTGAGGACAGTGCCTGGGACAATCACTGGCTGATCTACCTTGCTGAGAAACCTGAAACCAGCCCTGCATAAATGGCAAAACCCAGGAATCCCTGACTTCAGTTAAGGTTAATATCTGACACAAGGAGTCTACAGCATTGCTAAAACTGCTCAAGAAATCCGTGAAATTATGGTGAATTTATCAGCTTGGCTCTTCCCTTGAGAAACATCAGTATCCTTCACAGAGAAACAAAAAATATATCTTGAAACAAAAGTCTTTGGGGAAGGGAGGGTGAAAGAGTTGTGGAGGGAGGTTAAATCAACCTCAAACTATGTGAAAAGGTGATAACATCAGCAACAAAGAGGAAATGCTCACAATGAATATGGAAGTCAGACAAGAAAACATTAATAGAAGAACTAAAACAATCTATCACTGTCTTAGAAAAAATAAAAGGCAGGCTAGAAGAATGAAAATAAAACTCTTTGCAGTGCTAGCCAAAAGAGATTATTTCAGGAAATCTCTAGATCAGTCACAGAAGACCCTAGCTCACAGACCAAGAATACATTATCAAGATCTGGAGAAACATGTAGAAGAATCCAGTTGAAGTGCAGAACTTCAAATGAATTCAGCTGGAGATTTAATAACAGGAAAATGTAAACACAAATAACAAAAATTACTAAGTCAACCTTTAAAAACAAAGAAGAGGAAAGCACAAGGACCAGATGTCTTCCATGGTTTTGGATTAACTGCTTTGCTCTGCTACAGCTGCTGTGCTGTTTCTATGAGCTTCCTAAGACGAAAAAGCACTGAAAGAATGACACAACAGAAGAGCACCAGTAATGAAAACCAAAAGCAATCAAGTGATTTCTAACAACTAATCAGTCATATGTCTCCCCTCCTTTTCCTTCCTCAGGTTGGTTTTATAATGTCAGATTTTGAACTCTGATTGACATTTAACATAGGATCAAAATGCAGACAAATTAAAAGAAAAAGACATGAAAGCTCTACTTCTGATTGACTTCTGGTTTCAAAGATTGCTCAGTCCAAGTCAAGAAATTATAGCTGGGAGGGACTTTTCATAGGCCCCAGCAAAGGATTTGATTCAGAATTCACCAGGGCTGTTGTAATTTTCCAGTCTGCACCTGGCTGTGTATAATTTAACAGGGAGCATCCAGAACTTCAAGAGGTTTTGTTGGTGTTTTTCCATCAGATTAGGCAATGTCCTTCTGAGGAAAAATTGATTTGTATGCTTTCACTTTGTCCTTAAACTGACCCCTGCAGCAAAACAGCAAGCATACTTACAAATCTTGATATTCCTAGATTCATCTCAGCTTGTGGGCTTGTGAGAGTTTGTCAGGGTGTCTCATTGCATGTGCATCCTTTGTTTCTACAGAAAGTGTCTCACATTTCTCAACTCCTCAGTGCAGAAATTTAAAGTCAAAAGCATGCAAGTTTAATCTAGAGATGCAAAAGCTGAAATTCTTGATTATAAAGACAGAAATAAAATTACTAAATCAGTAAATTTAAACAGTAAAACATGTTCCTTATTACTCTGCTGACATCAAAGCAACCTGCCATTTAAGCCCCTTGAGTTATATATGGGCTGTAGAAACAAAGGCACAATTCAGCTGAGCATTCAACCATCTTCCGGATGTCAGCATTCAGAATAGGACCTAAAATTACTTTGGCAACCAGGGCACTTATGCCCTTTCTATCACTGTTTTTATGAATTACAGTTTCTCTGTGTTCAAGATGTTTCTCTCTCTCATTTTAGTTTTTACATGGATCAAACTGTAGCTGCACTGAACTGCAGTTCAGTACGTTTTGCAGTTTTCATAGTCATTGCCATACGTCTATTTATTAACTTGTATATACCTTCCAGCTTACATGTCTTTCTATCAGCAACACTCATGATGCAATAAGACAGATATAGTAAAAAGTATTTCCTGAATGTCTTATAAAATGTAAAGCCTCTGAGTTTGTTTTGAAATTTTTAATAGAATAATCACATAATATTAATCAAAACCCAGTCTGATCCTGTGATCCCTGAAAACATTTTTTCAAACTACCTTTTCCAAAATTTTATTAATTTGTGGGAATAGTATAAAAAACAAGACAAAATTTTAGTGTATTTCTCTATAGGTAACACTAATATGAAAACCATATCAGAAACCAAGAAAAGGCTGCATCAGCCAGCTCATGACATCTAAGTAGATACTACCTTATTTGGCAGAATTGTGCCTTTTCAGCTGCATCATAAAACTAAGCTCAGGAAAAACTGGCAGCACTGAAGAGGGTGACAGGCAATCAGTACATGTAGAGTTTTACTTCATAAATTATACCAGCTGAAGATCAGCTTTAGAGATGATAGACAAAACCCTCTTAGATGGGAAAAAGTGTTAGGAAGCTGATAACTATTCAGCTAAATGATCCAGAACAGACTATTTAAAACTGTTCATTTGTTATAGATTCACAAAGCCAGGCTCAGCACACAAATTCACTAGCACATCATGTTCTGAAACAACACACAAATACAGAAGAAGCAATACATATAGCAAGCTTATGTTTCTGAATGATGCTGGCAAATTCTGTTTGAAATACTGAAGAAGTAAACACATTGGGACCTCTGTGGCTAATACTACATCCCTACCTGTGCAAGGTGGTGGGAACACAGGCATGAAAACAGTAAATATTACTAGAAATTTTAACCTAGTAGTTGCCTAGATTATTAGCTATGCTCTCTACTGACTAAGAAATCAAAAGAATCCATGTCGGAGTCACTGTGTGAGAGGTTTACCTGCCCAAATGTAGCTGTCCTGTGTGATTTTAGACAACCTAAGGTATTTTACCTGGCTAATAGCTGAAACTCCCAAGCTACACTAGAAAAAAAAAATTAGGAATCATCTGCCTAAGGTAGCTTAGCAGCTCCGCTCAAGAGTGTTCATGCCTTGGGTATTTCCATAGGAACGCAGAGCTTGGGGAGCAGTGTTATTCTGAGGAGATAATCCATATTGGTAGAACTCACTGACTTCCTAAAGATCCAGCTACTCTAACTTCTAGATGAATTGTTGTCAACCAGCACATGACGACACTGGTACATGAAGGTGAGATTTGAAATAACAGTGATCATGGTGTAATAAACTTGCTCTGATTATGCCTGAAACATTTCTTTAAAATAATAGGAAATATACCAGTTTATAACAAAGTCTCGTAACTCCAATATTTAGAATGTGCTGACTACATTTAGATCTTAAATGTCTTTTCATAGTGTTTCTCATTCAAGCAAAACTGATTGATTTCAAAAAAGTATTTTGGCTGAGTAAGAAGCTACAGACTCTATCAATAGCTAGCCCTATGAAGGTGAGGAGGCAGATTGCTACAGCAAACATAATTAAAATCTCAAAACAGAGATTAATTCAGCTATTGAATTTTAACTTTTCAGTAGAACTATAGCAGGAGAAATGAAACAAAACCTCTCTCCAATATCTGAGCATACTCCTAACCCAGCTAAATAGAAAAGGTCATTCAACAAAGTGTCCCTGCTGCCAGTCACTGGAAAAGAAGAGGAGAAATCCTGTGAAAAGAATTCTCAGAGGATAAAGTTTTATCATGAAAACAAAAATAAATTGAATTCAACAGTTTGCTAACTGCAACCTGCTAACCTTATAAAAATATATCAATGATGTTAAAAATAAAAAATGCAGCCAAGAAAAACAGCCAGATTCCTGAGGGAACAGACTGAATTCTCACTGGCAATGGTTAGCCACTCACCTTTCTCATCTTGATAAGCAATTAAGATGTTATTCTGTTAAAGCCCAGTGCCAGGTACTTTTAGTTTGGCTCAGCTTAGATGGATAAATGAGCATGGACTATTCCTTTGGTTCCCTGCCTTTTTTTATTTACTGCCTATGCACAGCAGGTTGGCAGATCTTGTGCAGTAAGTGTTAATTAAGGCTGCTGACACATTTTTACTTCTTCTTCTTTTTTTTTTTCTCCCTACAGTAGACATTTAGTATTCTCTGTACTCTTTACTAGCCAAATGCTACCAAGAATTTCATATGCAGTACTCATATTAAAGTCATTGGAAGCTTTGAGCATCAGTATGCTTCAGAAATGTGCATTCTTAAACATTGCTGGTAGAGATAGCTTGCAAACCTTTTTATTTTTATTTTTTTTAATATAATTTCATCCTGAGGTACAACACAGATAATTTGTAGAATTTTTAATAGCTACAGTTAGAGTCTTGGTACTGACTAGAGTCTGATGGTAGAAACATTCATCTGAATATAGTTGTCCATGTGTCTGTAGTACTGAATGTTTATTTACTAACACAAAAGGAACAGGTCCAGCATGAGAGATACCCATGATGCAGTGGCTTGGGGGTTAAACAGTCACCTGCCACTGAGAGGAAAAACAAAGCAGAAACTTGAACTTCTTTCACTTACATTTCAACAGGGTATCATCATCACATGTTAGTATTTCTCTCTGCATGCTGTCCATGACTCTCGCCCACTAACCAGCTGGCTTAGGAAAAACCATTCTTTACAAAAATTTCAGCAGAAGTGCTATGTTCATGTTAAAAAATCTAGTTATGATGAGCATTCATCAATAAGAAGAAAAAAACCCACCCAAACAATGCTATTGAGAAAGAGACAACATTTCGATAACATTTCTCAGGTGTTATCATAACCCTAGTTTATCTGTTTCAGTACTGAGCAGAGATACATTTTATATCTCACTCATATTTTGACAGTAAAATAATTCCTGACTTTATGAAGCCCATCTTAAGCCCACTTTAAGCAGGCTGCAGCTTTTTGTCATTCGTGGAATGAGAAATAAATCATTTGGAACTTCATTTTTCTTTCATCACAGCTGAGAGCCAGACTCACCTAGCCAAGGACAGCGTGAGGGTTGTGTCAACACAGACAACTCAGCAATTGTCACTGCCATAACAAAAGCTTTGACGGCACCATTTCCAACTGACAGCAGAGAACAGAATGCATTTTCAAGCCTCTATTGCTCTCAGAAAAAAAGCTCTATTGAATCTTGCAGAGACAGCTGACGAGATTATTTTCCTGCAAATGTTTGCCCTGCCCACCTTCTGCTTCACATTTCTATCTAACATATTAGTGCAAGCAGCTGATAAGGGCAGGTTGGTGGTGGGAGAATGTCATGTGAATAGGATGGGATGGATGACAATCAGGGAGATTTGCCATTCTTTGCAGGCTGCTGGGAGACTCTTTATGTTGCTTTTGCACCAGGTGCTGTAGAGGTATGCAGTGGAGAAAGAGGGTCTAAAGCATACTGGAAACAAAACAGAAGAGTTGAAATTACAGATCTGCCAATCTGTGTATGTCGGCAGTTCCTAGTGCTACTATGAATTTACTTGTGAGAAATTAAATTATGTCAGGATTTGGATACAAGCTTGACAAAAATGGAGGTACTAACTGGAAAGAGGAGAGCAGGAGAGTCCATAAAGTAGTTTGTTGATAAATCAGGATGGGTGATCATAGAGTCGCAGACACAGTTTCTGCCATAGTATATCCAAAAACATCAGAAGTTCCCTTCTCATTTCTCTGCATTACTATTCCTGTTCAATTACCATAATAATGTTATTGTATCCTGGTATATGTTTAATTACTTTCTATTAGAGTCAAGGAGGGAAAATAGTGTTGAAATACACACTGCGACTAAATCTGACATAAATTGATAATACTGATATTAATTATTAATGCTACTTCTGATTTCAGGATTAATAAAACTTAATTTTTACTATGTTTACAACATTTTCTCTTTGGATATTATGATTAGACTACATTAAAATAAAACAAAATAAAATTAAAACAAAATAAAATAAAATTCTAAACTTCAGAAGTATAAAAATGATTTTTTTTAAATTTTCAGCAAACTTGAGATTTTTAGAGAATGGAGTTTGTGTCTACCCATTATGGAAACAAAAAGTGATCACCAAGTTTAGACTGAGCCTCCTCAGAGGCTTATGCTTTTTTGTTCCATTCAGTTTTGCAAGGAAACAGGTATTCTATCAATGCTCTGAAAGAACTTTGGTTTTCTAATTGCCAGCTTCAAACTTCGTGAGAGACTTACTCCACCTTTTAACCACCATTTAATTTCACTTTGGATCAGTCCTCGCTCCTGGAACTGCAATCAGACTGAATCAGGAGTCAGGAAATGCTAACAGAAAGGTGTTTTTGTAGTCTTTATTCATCATATTACAGCAGAATGAGGAACAAAACTCACAACTGAGCCTGACGGTTCTTACCGCATTTTGCTTCTGAATTTAGGCTCCCAGATGTTTGCTTAAATGCAGAAATCTAAATCAGTGCAATGTCCATGAATACTGTTTCAGCTAATAAAATTTATCTCTTTTCTTGGAGACTGAGAAGCTTTGGATAAATGCCTAATAGAACTGCTGTCTAGTTGCTGGACACATTTCTTCCTATCTTTTGGAGCTGTGTTTATAGCATATACTTGAAGGTAGGATATCCACTGTAGTTCAGCTGAAATCACAGTTATCCAAGTAATGCATAACATGCTTGTACAAAACTTCTTTCTCTCTCAACTTATACCACTGTGTTTGCATATATTCCCATAAAATCCACACTACTTTAAAATAGTAATTGACTATATTCTTCTAAATAGATATTGTGTAATGTTTAACATTGTGGATTTGTGCTCTGAACGATGAAAGAAAACAGAAAACAAACAAATACTTTTTGAAAAGGAATAGAAGATGAAAAAACCCTCTATAGTTACTTTTACAGTAAAAAATAAAAGCATTCTGAAAACAATAAAACACATTTAAGTTAAATTACACTTGTAATTCATATTTCAGTCACACTCAGATAAGATCCATGACTTTTCTCCAATCAGAGAATACTTTGATTAATAAGGAATGCAGATCTATGAATTTAATTAATCAGTTTTATTTTTAAAAAAGACTGTAAGGTTATACTAAATCTCTCTTTTGTTTGATTCAGTGTCAATTCTCACAATTTCTAATGAAATACTGTGAAAACAGCTGCATGAAAACTTGACAGGTTTTATATGAGCACCAACCAAATTATGATAACCCTTGTGTCTTTTTTTTAATAATATTGAGACATGTAAAGTATTAGTGGTCTAAACATGCTTGATTTTGTTATTAGCAATGACCATATTTTCTATTTTTTCTTAAAGATGCAATAACCTGATAGCTGTAAGATGTTCTTGTTCTTTATTTCTATTATGTCTTCCTAAGAACATTTTGGGCTAAGGCCATATCACAGCTTTTTTGACTCAGAATGTAAATTTTAATCCTTTCATGTAACATGTTACAATTTTAAGTTCCTGGACTGCTGTACTACTCATTGTTAATATAAACAGCACAGAACATGCATTTCACTCATGTACTTATCATAAAGGCACTTGTCAGAAAGGTAATTTTATTCCCCAATTTACTTACAATAACTTCCAAAACATTTAAATCTTTTTGTTGAAATCAGGCAGATTCCAGTCTTGTAGTGTTAACAACAATGGACCTATAGAATAATTATTGACAATATGCAACATGAGCGTAATTTTCACATTTTCTGTTAATTCCATCCAGTATCAATACTATACTACTGTGGGAAACACTTAAAAATTAATACAATCAGGAAAAGAGAAATAATAAGAGAAATAAGAAATAAAGAGTAAGAGAAATGAAACTTCATAATAGCTTGCGTAATTTGTTATTTATTTGCATCAAAACACTTCCAATAATTTTACAAATCAGCCTGTGTTTCCATCAGGCATGAACTCACACAGAATCACACAGAATCACTAATGTTTGAAGAGACCTCTAAGACCATCAAGTCCAACCGTCACCCTAACACCCCAATGTTACAACTCATGCTACATGTCAACTGTAATATTTGCTTCCCAAAATTAGTAACTTTCTTTCTTTCTATAAAGTGATTGCATAATCAGGTAGTGCACATCAGCTAGATTAACCATGCTTATGCTATGCTGCACTGTGAAGCAGTGGACAGAGCTGGGAGCATCTCTTCCAGTTGCGTGAAAGGAGCTGACTGGCACTGGCTGAGGAGCCAGGCCTGTGTTCTTTATCTATGAAAGATGGACCTTAATGACTATCATTTAGCCTATTTCAAGCTTGCAATATAGAACTCTCTTCAGAGTTAATTATTGGGTGGTGTGGTTCACTGTGAAGGGTTTTATTACTTTCTTTGGCTGATTTCCATGCATGTTAGCTTTCTTATCTTTCTTATCTTAAAATGCTTAAAATATTAAAATTTAATATTTCTTATCATTTTCCCCTCTGGATATCCTGGCTATTAATTGGAGTTCAGCCTCAAGTTTTCACAACAAAACAAGTGCTCCAAAAGGCCCCCAAAAGCCAAAAAAAAAAAAAAAAAGAAAATACATGTTAGTAAGCAGCTGGTAGTGGAAATTTACTACTTACTGTTTCATAGTGTAAGGGTTTCTCTTCTTTGAAAACTGCTGAGCATTGTTAAGAAGAAGTGAGCTCTCACTGGAGAAATTCAGGGTTTGTTCTTTCTACTTTTGTCCCTGCTTCCACTTCTATACGCCAATCTTTGCCAATCTCTGTAATATATAATCTATAATACATAAACTGTAAGATAACTTTTAGTTCTCACTACTTCTGAAAGTACATGATTTTGGAGGTGCCTGAATCCTAATAGATTTGCTTGCCTATTTCCAGCATTTTTGTATATTCACAAGTAGGGTAGATTTTATAATATAATGATTCTTCATTTCACAGACCTTGTCTTCCTACTGAGCTTATCAGAAGGTCAAAGAAAACAACTTTATTGGGGATTAATCATCACTTGTTTCCTTTAGGAAGGTCTTCAAGGCTTTTTCTGGCACTGGATTGATATTCTTGGTTCACAGCTATAAGACTTGCTTTGGCTCTCCAGTTGTCCAATTAATACTTGGAGAAAGTTGTTACCTGGTAAGCACAACTAACTTAGGAGTGATAATGGAGTTCAGAAGTGACCTATCTGAACTTTGTTGAGGGAATAGTGGATTTAGTTAAATAAAGCTAATTTCCTTCTCCTAATATATTGCAAGAAGCTGCATGCATGCCTAAATGAATGAGGCAGTTACAGAAGGGTCTTGAAGTTTTAAGATGTAAAATGTGGCAAATAACATCCATTTGATACTGTAGTGACCAGTATATTTAATGGAGTAATGGCTACTGATCTCTTTGTATCATTTTGTACAAAATATGTGTATGAAGGGGGTAAAATAAAATACTTCCATAATTCCTTTCTTTATCTATCTCATTACAATAAAAACTTTCACCTAATCACTAGCTGGTACTAGCAAGGTCAGGAATTTAAGGTGTTTGTATAAGTTATTGGCAAACTTGTTTCTTTGGAACCACAAGAATTCTTGCCTATTGAAATCTTTTGGGCAAGAATAGTATATTTTTAATTTATATTTTAGATGTACAGCTATAATATTTTTCCATTTACATTTCCTGACCTTATAAAGGTTTACTGCTCTATAATAAAATTTTTGGTCTATTTAGAAATTAAGTTTGGGGTTTGAAAGGAAGTTTTTAAGATCCATGTTCTTGACATTTATACAAAAGGTTCTGAATGGACTACACGGGCATCCACATGGGTGGGTTCTTTTCACATGACTTTGGCTCTCTGAAGCTTTGGTATTTAGTTTACACTTAAAATCTGGCCTAGCTCTATGTCACTGGGTGTGTTCTTCCCACCTTAATGAGGTGCTTGTATTTCTTTATTGATTATAAGAGTAGCTTCAATGTTTAGCTGTGATGTCTGAAATTAAGCAATATGAAAACTTGTAATTATTATTTAATTATTTCAGAGTAATGAAAATAATTACTTTCATCAGTATTTCATCAGAATACAGTATTTATGTGGACTAACTTTTAAATGAATATTTATGAAAAGAAGAGAGTAGATTTGAAATTGCAGCAAATGTAATCCAGGCATTTCTGGTTTGTGAATACTGACATGTAATAGAGCTAGTTACACTTAGTTCTTTAGACTGCTTCTCTATGAAAGAAAAAAGAGAAGGAAGCAACCATTATGCTGCTGTCATCACAGCCATCTACTGTACATTAGAAACTAAGGCCCTCCAACACTGTAATGCAAACAGTTTCGCATCTGGCAGAAGGAGTAATTTAATCAGATTGTCCCAAGGGAAGTTTCTACTGGCAAAGATAAGCTGCCAATTCCTCCTACCTTTGGGTGACAAGAAAAGTCTATCCTGTCTTTATCCTCTACCTCAGAGCATTATCGGGAGTTTAAGGAGCTCTCATGACATCTGACACAGTCGGAGGAGAAAAGCAGTGAAGTCAGGGACTGAATGGCATTGCTAGAGTTTGTAAGAGTAAATGGGAGTTTGAAGAGTGAGTGAATGAGGAGAGTGGTGGTGCTTAGTCATGTTCTCTTTCTGCTGCTGTTGTCTCACCAGTATCAACCCCTCTTTGCAAAGACATGATGCTTTGGTGTTTGATGTTGGACCAGGTCTGTAGTGTCCTAGAATAGATATTTGAAATACGCCCACATTTTATTCTAAAAAAGCTAAAGATGAAAATCATATATTAAATTATTACATTTTCTCTTTCAGTGAAACCTGAACTCAATTTCATAGGACAAAACCGGGTGCTCTTTTAGATCTACAGAAAAGCTTTTGAAAAAAAATAAATTACAAAAATGGTTATATAACAGCTGCTCAAAAAATCAGCCTCAAACAGTTCTTTTAATGACGAATGCAATGTACTCCACAAACACCACTGTTCCTATAGATTATGGACTACAATATACTCTATTAGCATATTCTCCTCTCTGATTGTTCAAACTGATACAGACATTTCTGTGAGGTTTTCTATGAATGTCCTTCTAGACTTTTTTGTTCTGTACATTAATTTGTGGACATCGAGCATGCAGACTTCTAATCTTTTCATTAGACTTAAACCCTGTCACATCCTGCATGTGAATCAAAAAAACCCACAAAAAAGTACATGTTTCAGAAGATATGAAAAAGACACAGATCATTGGATTTCAAGAAATGAAACTAAATCTCACAAGTATTTAAAGTCAACTTTTCAACAGTATCAACCGGTTAGCTGTAGCTCATCAACACTATAGCACAGTAAAGTTAGCTGCTTCTCAATCTATCTCATTCAGGAGGAAAAAAAGAAATGTAGTCATCCAATACTCTTTCACAGAGAGCAAGAGAATGTAGAAGAAGACCATATGGTCTGAAAGGATTAATGAAAGTGTTATCATTCAACACAGATATCCTCAAGCAACCTCCAAAGCAATAAATTATTAAATATAAAAATATAGCACCTACTCCAGCAAAGCTAATGGTGCAAATCTTTTAAAAACAAAAACTAGCCTGGGGTATAAACCATTAATATATTCTGCATCTAGAATTTTGAGTTTAATTCTTCAGAAGTCACAGATTGGGCAGCAAATGCATTGATCAAAGTAAAATACTTTTACTTGTGTAAGGGGTAGGTCTCACAGTGATTCTGTAATGCTGCCAGTCCTCTGTTTATCTTTGTTCTGGCTGTGTGGCTCTAAATCAAGATAAAAAGCAACTCAACATGAAGGAAAATAAAAAGAAGGTCATTTAATCACCCCGTTAGCTTAAAATGATTATTGATTCCTGGAGGTGATGCCTAATTCTGCCAGAAAATCCATTTCAGTAATGATTACTGCCCTCTGCTTTATCTATTATCCTGGAGATTATTAAAAGTGGGAGTCTCTAGGGAAGTATATAGCTTTAGACCACTAATATAATATTTAATATGTTTTTAACAGAACAGAGTTTCAGATTGTGCCCTTTAACCTAAAGTGAATCAAGTGTAGACAGTTAGGAAAGTGTAGGTGTAATTATTACATATACTCCACTGGGATCTAGTCACACACTCCATGATAGATAAATATCAGCTGGGACAAGGACGTATTGAACTCTTCATCACTCTCAATTACCAGGTACACACAGCCCTAGAAGTAACGTACTCGAAAAACTTACAGTACCCTTTTGAAATATTTACTCAACTTGCTGTTGCACTTTAGCAAATAACGTTCACATCCTATGACACATATGTATTATGTTTTCCTCCTGGCTGCTCTTTCACAATGATATAAACTAACTACTGTGGGAATAAAGAATTGCCTACATACTGAAGCATCTGTACTGCAATTATGTATACACAGATGTCTCTAGAGTGGCCCATTCCAACTTAGGTTACATAATTAAATTCACAATGAGGGTAACCAGACAAAATTCAAAGATTATGCATTCAGAAAAGCAGACTAGATCATCTAATCTAGCCAGCCTTTGTGATCCTAATTTCTCTCTATATATGAATCTCCCACTATATAAAAACAGGTAAAATGACATATAAAATAACATATTAAAAATATACTATTTTAGTATTCCATGGACCACTTGGTGTTAATCTTTTTGAAGGGCCAGTATTAACACTTACCATTTTTCCTAGATCATATTGTGAGATTATCTCATTATTTTTAAAACTGGAAAAATGGTATTACTTCACTTATCAGCTGCAGATCTTTTTCCATGTAGTTCTGGCCCACCATTTATATAAATGTGGAGACTACAAACTGAGACTCTCTCACACAGAGACTGTTGAAAATAAAATTATTCTGTCCTACTCTTTTTTGTTGTTTCATTTCAAAATCCCAGAGAAACTTTTTAAAATGTCAAGGTGTTTGAAAAAAATAAACTACAGAACCCGATTTCTGAATTTAATTAAACTGATAGCATTTACAATATAAAAATAACTTAATAAAAATAATAACTAAAAACCAAATAGTAAAATTCTTGATTACCTCCTTATTTATACTATGGTAATTATCTTTACAATGTAAACAATAAAATAACCACTACTTTATGATCTGCCATGACTAAAAGATACTGTAAATCCTGTCAATGATACAACATTTGATATAACCAGATATCTAGAATCAATGAATGGGGCAGAAGAGTAACAGCAAGTTGTGTTCCCAACCTACTGCAGGTATTTTGGACATTACAAAGCATGAGGCACAATTACTTTTCATTCTCTGATATGCACTCCCTATAGCCTTGTGTGAATTATAATAATAGCTAGCCATTATATATCTTCCAGCATTTTTTGAATGCAATTAATATTATTATTTTTATTTTACCCAGACAAAATGCATAGAAAATTACGTGAATCTTTCTTTGCTCTGATCCCTTCCATTTGTCACAGGGAAAAGAAAACTTAACTAGTGAATTCCCTTATCAAGGCACGCCAAAAATAGTAAGTACATGCATGCAGAAAGTATTCTAAAACCTTGGTTAGAAAAAGTGCCATTCACACAAGCAATAAACCTCAAAAAGTTATGCAAACACTAATAATTGTATGGATTTAAATGGTTTATATACAGAGCTGTGCAATGTCACTACCTCTAGAAACTCAGCAAATAATAACTTCAATTAATATTTGTCAGAAAAATGTTTCTTTATCTTATTGATCTTTGCAGGGTAATTTTCTCTTGCTACTCCTGATATTACTACAGCTTTCAGACTTTTGGTAACTGATGCAAACTCAGAGAAATCACTGGAAAGATTATAATTTATTTTAAAGAACTTTTGTATTAGCTCAACGATTTATTATACCCTAATGGAGACAGAGAGAGCTTGATGATTATATTTTGAGATGCAGTATTCAAATTTTTGGCCAGCCAGGGTACATACTAATAATTATAAAAAATGTCATAGAAATTAGCTTTAAAGTTTTCACTCCAGTTGTTTTCCACGTAACACACAATTGATAGATGTGATCTACACTTTACAAAATATAGTGAAATACCATCACTACTGAAGTCAATGGGTGTTCTGACATTAACCTTAATGGGGGAAAAAAGTTTCACACTACATTGTAAAATTAAAAGGCATATATGCTCTTTAACACACTATGACTCACTGTTTAATGGTTAAGTATTTCATTCTTCAGTTATTGTTCCCTTTGAAGGATCTGTGGCCTAATAAACTGTTTATTTTAACTGTGCTTGTAGATGCTTGAGTCTTTTTATGAAATTATTTTTATAAAAGTCTATATAATTCAATTCTGTTGATGTAGTTTCAGTAATTCATTATAATGCACAGAGATACATCAGCTATGCCACTTTTATGATAGTACTGTATTTCCTTACTATATTGAATGATAGCTGGTTCACTTATGTATTTTGAGCATTTGTAAATGGACTTGTGTTGGTCACCATTAAGACATTTAGCAGAAAATCTGCTTTTGCTTATCACAGCAACCTCTAGAAGAAAAAAAACCCACAAAAACAATCCCAGATAAATGTCCTCAATGTGTCACTGTCAGAGAAGTCAGCCAAACCACAATGTATTCTTTAATGGAAGAAATATCAGTTTTTTCTCTTCAAAATACAGCCATAAATATAGTCACAACAATAAGGACAAAAAAAAATCATTGACCAAAGCTGGAATCAGGTCCTCAGCTGGCGTGAATTTGCATGCTCCATTAATGTTGATTGGATTTATGCTCCCTAAAGACCAGAGGTCTCATGTTTCTCTTATTGTATAGCTCTTTCAGAATCATAGTAGGTTTTCCCTTTGGAATGTTTTTTTTTTAATTTTTTTGGTTGTTTTTTTTTTTTTTTACTAACTGGGTATCATTGCATTTTTTTTGGTCAGTCTTTTGACATATTGAAACTTTGACAGGGTTTAGACAGTCAGTTATCAGATTGCAGAATCAGGTTTAATCAATGAAATATTTTGGGTTTACACAATTTTTAGTTAAGCAATTCTTCTGTGTTTGGCCTATTAAATTATTTATTTAGCACTTTACACTGAATATTTTGTTCAAAATTTTGTCAATCAACAGTTCTTGTTTTTAGTTAAAAACTTGCCATGAATGATCTTCTTTCATGTAAATCTCATGAATTCGAAGCTATTAAAATTTTGTCCATCATTACTATTTTTATAGGTCTATTGATGGTAAACAATTAGTTATTCCACAAGATATACTGTATTTGCTATTTATTAAATTTAATATATTATTATAACTTTTAAACAGTGTAATAGATGTATTTCTGTCAGAGATACTAAGACCTACTGATTTATCTTGTGAAACTTGTGAAAATAGAGTTGGTGACTAAGAAGACTCTTGAAAAAAATACATATGTACAAATATGAAGAACTAGCACCAACAGTCTTATAGAGTGACAAGAAATATAGTCTTATAAGCTTTATTTTATACAAACCTTTAGGTTCTTGTCTAACACAAAAGCACCACAGGAGTAGCAATGGAGTGATTATTTTGGCTTTCTTCTTCTCCATCATCGTACCCTAAAGTTCTCTAGTCTTTACTTTTCCAGCCCATTTTCCTTTTTACCACTGTATAAGTAAAAGAACATAGATAGTGGGAGTTATTCATAGCTCCCTTCTAATATCCATTTTACCTCTTAGTCCACCCATTATCAGTAGCAAATAGAGAACAAATTTGTTTTTCCATAGCTCTTGACTATAAACAAATGACCCAACAAATGTTCATTGACTGGCTCTCAGAGAAGCAGATGTGTCAAAACCAGCTTCTTTTTCTTCTTGTCACTTCCAAATGTCTCAGTGAATACTACGAAAACTCATCTGTGATGGGAAACCTGGTGCCTGCTGAGCTGTGAAAGGAGCTGCCATTAGGCAGCCCCAAACATTTCTGTCCGTCCAGCAAAGTATGAGAAAAGTTCCTACTAGGCATTTTATAACTATACACCTCTTTTTTTTCCTCCTTCCCTCTCTCCCTCCCCTCCAAGCTTTTGATAGCCAGCAATTGTTTGCTGGCACACACTGTGGCCATTCTCAGAGTACAATTCACAATGTTTATAACTGTCATAATTTCAGTCTCTGTACTTTGTATTTTTCCATCTCATAGTCTTTCTCTTTTTCAAGTCCTTGTCACCCTGGAAAAACACTAGTGTTTATAACCTCTCTGGCTACATTGACTGACTATGCCATCAGAGGTTTTCATAGCATCCTTAATGACCTGTTAGGAAGAATCTTGTAAACATTCTGTCATAGTAAGTGTTAGGCTGAAAATCATCTATTATCTTAACTTGTATGCTCTGAATATTGGCATATTAAGTGCTTGGCCATTGACTGATGTGATGGGCTCAATTTAGTAAAATTTGCAGATATTTTTTCTTCTGAGTGGTATTTCTTTTTGCTAGGAAATTGCCATATTAATCAAAGAATGAGTGCATTTCTCAGGCTGTGAATTGTTGGGAAATTCTTTTCTAAATATCTATAATTTAAAAATTTCTTCAAACCTGCAACATTTATCTAAAATAAAAATAAAAAATAATTGGAGATGTGTTTTGTGAAGTTTGGAGCAATATTCTAAATTGGATATACAGGAAATTCCGATTATTTTTTAAAAAGTGTATTGCCCATGTTTTTGGTGATGGGAGAACGTAAGGAAGCCCCAATTCTGCTCTATTATTACAACAGTAAGAAGCATCAGAGGCATCCAGAAATCTTCTTGTGTTAACTACCACTCCAGGCTAGCTGGCAGGTTTTGTGCAATCAGTTGTGCTAGCCTTGCAATAGCTAAACTTCCCATATCCTTTGAAATAGTTTTGTGGCAAAACTGGCTTTCAGTACTAGCACATCATAGCTGAGAACTAGATATTGCTCAACTCAAAGAATGTACCAAATTATTGAGATAGTATATTTGTAATTTCTGCTTCAATTTATAACTTCTGCTTTGGGAATCTTCAAGAACATTCACATTGAAATAGAATAGTGACTTTTGGTGCCACAATTTACATATTCATATCTGTCTCAGATGTTATCCATATGCATATAGATATGCTGTAAATATATGGTGAGGCTTACACATTATGAAACGACAATTATAAAAGGGAAAGATTTTCAGATAACTCTCTGTTTGACTTGTGTATTATGTAGTATCATTATTATGTTTACATTTAGTATCTGCTTGGAAGAGAAGGATCTAGGGGTACTGGTCAACAGCCAACTGAATATGAGCCAGCAGTGTGCACAGGTGGCCAAGAAGGCCAACAGCATCCTGGCTTGTATCAGAAATAGTGTGGCCAGCAGAACCAGTGAAGTGATCCTTCCTCTGTACCCCTCACTACAGGAAGGACACTGAGTTGCTGGAGTGTAACCAAAGAAAGGCAACGAAGCTGGTGGGGGGTCTGGAGCACAAGTCTTACGAGGAGCAGCTGAGGGAACTGGGGTTGTTTAGCCTGGAGATGAGGCTGAGGGGAGACCTTATTGCCCTCTACAAGTAACTGAAAGGAGGCTGTAGTGAGTTGGTGTTGGCCTTTTCTCCCAAGTAACAAGAAATAGAATGAAAGGAAATGGCCTCAAGTTGTGCCAGGGGAAGTTTAGATTAGATATTAAGAAAACTTTATTCACTGAAAGCATTATCAGGCATTAAAACAGGCTGCCCAGGGAAGTGGTTGAGTCACCATTTCCAGAGGATTTTAAAAGATGGGTAGATGAGGTACTTATAGGGACATGATTTAGTAGTGGGCAGGTTATGATTGGACTTGATCTTAAAGGTCTTTTCCAACCAAATGCTTCATATGATTCTATGTTAAAAAAAAATACAGACTTATATAAAGAAAGTAGCTTAAAGTTAACCTTGTGTCCCAAGAAAGCACTAGGTTGCCTTTGGCTTAAATTGAAGTAAAGTTGTTTTGAAAAGTAAGAAAACCTTATTTGTTATTATGGCATAAAATTTGGAGGCAAATCAAATAAATTAAGTAATCCTTTTCACTTATATGGATTTATATCTTCTATGGATTTGCAAGTCAGAAAGACAAGTATGGGTTCTGGCAAATGTTCCATTTTCCCTTGGAGTGAGGCAAAAGACTCACTGCTAATTGATCACCAGTTCACTGCTGCCAGGAGTATGCATCGGCCATGCACACTGGGTCAAAGAAAAGTCCTTTGAAAAAAGGTTGGGATTTGTTTGAATTAAATTATAAGTGCATGAGTACTAGTGACACCAGAAAACTCAGTCATCTGGAAACCAGGAAATTAATATCGTCACTTTATACAACCCTTTCCACCATACTTAGAGATAGCAAGGCATATTGCTCCATTTTACAGGGATCAAACAATGCTTATGAATAATGGCATCACAGTCGTGGTGTTCATGTCAAACAAGGCACGTACTGAAAGATTTTAATACCAGGAACAGCAGAAAAACACAGTGAATGCTGGAATTCATTCTGGAGAACATTAAATAGTAGTAGCCAAAAAAATCCTTAGATTTATTCCAGGAACCACTTAATTCTTATCAACAAGAATGCAGAGCGCCTATCACAGTGGTCAGATGAATGAACTACTAATGGGACAAAACAATCTGGAGTAATTAAATTTTTCAGCTAATGCACAAAGCTTATCTGAATGGATAGTATTGTAATAGCACGCCTAATTCCTGTCAGTTCTGTATTCCTAAACACTAAAAAAAAAATAAAAAACTCACACTTTTGAAAATTATCAGAGTCCAGAAATTTCCTCAGTCATCTTCTTTCCAGTCTTTGACTTCGCTGGAACTGATCAAGGTTTTAACTACCTTCATTAAGGTGTCCATAATATTTTTTTTTGCCTACACATTTCCTTTTAAATGTTTTTAAAATAAAACCGTGTAAAGTAAGTGTTTAGATCCTTATTGTTAAAACCAAGTACTTATCAGGAATTTTAAGAATGTATTTAATGTGTGAAAAAAAAAGCTGCCATAATTGCAAAATTTGAGCTTACAGAAATGTATAAATATTGTCCATTGGAGGAAAAAAACAACTGACAACAGGAAGATAAAATTTAGACCTATTGCTTTGATTTTCAGACAATAGTATTTAGTCATAGCATGGGCAGAAATATAATCTGGATAGACTGAATGCCTGAGAATTGATTATTTGTATGTGGTTGTTTTTATGGCTGCCATTGATATGACCAACCCTCTGGCTGGAAGAGAAGGTCAAATACACCTCAGCATCAGTAAGAGGATCAGTTGATAGCAGGACTAGTAATGACATTTTTGAATTTAAGATATAAAACCAGATATATCTTTTTTAATAAAAATGGTATAAACATGAATCAATCAAAAAAAGAGCAGTTTTGTGCTGATCCAGTCTGAGAAAGCTCTGGAATGAAGACACTATTAGAAGAAAAGCTCAGTAATACACTCCAGCTGGTGAAAGGACTGTGACCAGAATGCTGTTAAAGGAAATAGGATTCAACTGCTCTTACTTTAGCTGTAAATCAGGGATTTTGTCCATATTAATCACCTAAACTCTTCCATCAGTGGAAGTTGGAGCATTGCTTAGCTGTAGATGAGCAGTTTAGATTATTAGCATAAATAAGTGTCTCCGTTTAAGGGTCAGAGAGCAGGTTTTTCCTCCTATTGTCCCCTACCCTCCCAGGGGGAGGATTTAAAAAAAAAAAAAAGGGAATAGAGAAGAAGATGTTTTGCACAAGGTTGGAAGTTAAGACTGCAACAAGTTTAATGAAAAACAACAGGGAAAGGAAAAGGGAATTAATAAGGGACAAAGGATATTTAACTATATACAAAACCCAATCCCAGTAGTCCCGAGTGGAAGTGTCCGAGCAGTGCCTCATGGCTGCTGTGACTTGTCACCAGAGACCGCAGTGGTGACGTGACGGCAGTGGATGGTGGTGGATGCTGCCGAACATGTGGAGCTAGGCCCAGCCATCCCAAGATGCAACAGGAAGCCAGAAAAAACCCCTGAAAACCTCGGGCCTCCTCAGTTTTTTATAGACTGTGGCCTGAAAGGGGAGGGAACAGTACTGATCTCGGACCCCCCAGGGTCCTACAGACACCACCTGTCCTTCCCTTTCAGGCTGGTAACCCTTAAACCATAACAATAAGCTGTCTAATTTCCTAATAATTGAGATACAAAGCTGACTTAAAGCTTAATTATCCTCTCTTTTTATTTTTAAAATCACAGAATCATTGAATAATTTAGATTGAAAGAATTATTGAGAGGCCATGTGGTCCAGTCCCTTGATCAAAGCAGGACCCCATTACTTTAGGTTGCTCACAGCTGTTTCTGGTGAAGTGCTGAATAGCTCCAAGGTGAGTGTCTCCGCATTCTCTTTGTGCACCTGCTACACTGCTTGACTACGCTGTTTGTTGCAACTTCTGTCCTTTGACTTTTTTTTATCACTGTGAGAAGACTAGATCTGTCTTCTCTATACCCACCTATTAGGTAGTTGAAGAAAACAAGGTCTCCATTCTCTTTTTTTTTTTCCTTCTTCTGCTTGAACAAACCTAATTCTTTCAGTTCAATTTGGCTGTAAGAATAGTATAGGAGACCTGTGT